>NC_139941.1:4599678-4854678 GCF_963454915.1 Gymnoscopelus microlampas
ATACATTTACCCAAAAGTAACAACAAAACGAAGTATTTCCTTGCTTACGGCAATGAAAGTATTCCATAAGTATTGGGCTGGGCGGACAAGTTCGCCTCGCAAAAACAAATGACGAAATGGAAAAAAACTCGCCCCAAAACATACTCGCCCCCCATTCAATTTACTGCCGATTTGCCTGTAATACCGCCGGATTTGCCCCGGGGCGACTATGTTTTGGGGCGAGCGTTTTGGTATTCCCCCGTTGTTGCGCCACGATAAACAAGGAAGTGTAGTGGATCAAATAGAATGACTTTTCGGTCATTGCATCGTCTATTTCTCACTTCAAATGTTTTCAAAAACATTCTTGAGAGCAACGTTTAGTTGTAAATGACATTGTTTGTTTGTTTACATGGCTGTCATGTTGGATAAAGCATAAAATCAAGCAGCGCAGGTTGATATGAGCAGGTGTTCTGAGTCTCTGATTAGACAGCGGTCCGTTATTGAGCTCATCGGTCATTATCCAGAAATAATGACCGATGACTGACCAATCAGAATCGAGCATTCAACCAAGCCGTGTAATAACAGGAGACAGTAGTCCAGATTTGACAGAACTAGAGATTGTATGACTAGTCTAATTGTTGTGTTAGTCAGCAGATGAGAACTCCTTCTAATGGCATAGATGGCATTACTCATTCTCACCACTGTATTAACGTGGGTGGACCATGACAGTGTTTCGTCAATAGTGACACCCAATAGTTTGACTTCTTTAAAATGGAATTTTGGATTTCTTACCCTTTCTATGCTGTTATGATATCCTAGGATGAGTGGTACAGTAGGAAAATGTCATAACTCTTGAATGCGCCCCACCGGAAGTCTCTTGAAATCTCGAGATTTCAATCTCGTCTAGCGAGACTTCGGGTGGGGCGCATTCAAGACAATCTCGTTGCATAGTGTTCTATCACTATGAACATCAGATCTCACCAAAAAAAAAAAAAAAAAAAAGCTATCAAAAGATGCGATCGAGCGCTAGGCCTATTGGTGCGCGTTTTTAGCTGTGGCGGACCCAGGGTGGAGTTATGACATTTTTCTACTGTACCGTTCATCCTAGGATATCATAACATCATAGAAAAGGTAAGAAAACCGTGGTCCAAAAATCCCCTTTAACCTGCTCAATAGTAGCACCCTGCAAAGAGAGGCTTAATTTCTGATCTACCCTGAGAGCATATTTAGAGCCTATTACCATGCATTTAGTTTTTAAGATATACAGCTTATTATTAGTGTGTGTGTGTGTGTGTGTGTGTGTGTGTGTGTGTGTGTGTGTGTGTGTGTGTGTGTGTGTGTGTGTGTGTGTGTGTGTGTGTGTGTGTGTGTGTGTGTGTGTGTGTGTGTGTGTGTGTGTGTGTGTGTGTGTGTGTGTGTGCGCGCGCGTGTGAGAGAAATGCAATATGCAGCCCTGAAGCTATTGCAAAAGTATTACAATATCACTATAGTCCTGGGCAATGTATAAGTATACTGGTATCATGATATGTCACTTGAAATGTCTTTTCATAAGTTCTGAAAATAGCAGATCTACAAGCTCACAACATGTCACATATTGACATGACTACTATGTTCGCTATTATTGTGAGAGGAAAGAAACCATATCGTCACAATACTATATTATCGTCACAATATTGGGGTTGAGGTATTTGGTCAGAAATATTGCCTAACCCTATATCACAATAGGCTACTGGATATTAGCGAATGTGTGTTTTGTGTGTGTTTTGATCAGAGTGGGGGGAGGGGGATAGCAGTCCCTGACAAGGCTGCATTGGAGCTGCTGTGTTCAGGGAGTTCAGGAGACATCCGCTCTGCCATCAACAGCTTGCAGTTCTCCTCATTTACAGGTGAGGGAGCCATAAGTTATATATTTGTTTAGTAAGTGCATATACTGTGCAGCTGGCCTTGATTCTGTACGGTGAGAGCCTTTTCTTGCACAGTAACCAGTGGTGGTAGAAGTACTCAGATATTTTACTTAGTAAAAGTAGCAATACCACAATATGATAATACTTTGTTACAAGTAAAAGGCCTGTGTTCAAACTGTTACTTGAGTAAAAGCACAAAAGTATTGGCATCAAATTATACTTAAAGTACCAAAAGTAAAAGTACTAAAATGTTTGAAAATAGCAGATCTACAAGCTCACAACACGTCGCATCGCGCCGCGTTGTGAGCTTGTATATCGGCTATTTTCAAATAGCCTATGTATAAAATAGGGCTAAAGTGTAATTTATATCTGCAAAGTAATTAGTAACTAAAGTTTTCAAATAATTGTAGTGGAATAAAAGCACAATATTTGCCTCTGAGATGTAGTGGAGTAGAAGTAAAAGTATTTGAAATTGGAAATACTCCAGTAAAGTAAAATATACCTCAAAATTGTACAGTACTTGTCTGAGTAAATGTACTGAGTTACTTTACACGTGTGACAGTAACCAATAATTACTTTGTCAATGCACCTTTCTAGACTCCTCTTTGGAAAGGGGGCCGTGGGCGTCCAAAAAGGGCAAATCTGCGTCGTCGTCCGGCAAAGGTGTCCCTAAGAGGGGAAGGGGGAAGAGGAAGCCCAAAGACAGTCAGGAGCCGGATGTGGAGCAGGCCATCGGAGGAAAAGACGCCTCGCTTTTCCTGTTTCGAGCCCTGGGCAAGATCCTGTACTGCAAGAGTAAGCCCCCTCCCACAGGTTTTTTATTATGTGAACAATAGTAGCAGCCAAGCAATCAGATTTAAAATTTCAAGGACCCCATTATCTCTGAGAGATTTGTACACTCTCAGAGTTACAGACCTGTAATGGTGGTTGAATATGATGGAATATGATTAAGGATTACTGTGATTATGGTAAGCTCACATTTCATATCACACACACCATACAGTAAAACTCCTGTAACTTTCAATACAAATAATCTGTGAATTATTTAGGGGACCCCCTGGCTATGCGTCGCGGACCCCTGGACCCCATTTTGAGAACCGTGTATCTAGACAGTGGCTTCTTTTCAAACGTTTTTGCCCAAGGCACACCAAAGGACATGTCCAAATCTCAAGGCACACCTGTGTTTATAGTGAAAGTAAATCTGAAAAATTGGGGGGGGAACAAATTACAATAATGTACTGTGCTTTTATTAAATTCTTTACCTATAATGATGCCCAAAATAGGCCATGTCATGTTTTAAGAAAGATTGAACATTTCCGGAAATAATTTAAAATGAATGTAAATGTGTTTATTATTGCGACCGTAGGTCGCACTTACTACAGAAAGCTGCTCCAGGTGTCCGTCCGTCACTCCGTCACTCCGTCACACACGTCACACTTTTGCCCTGCTCATATCTCCGCACCCATTGCCCCGATCCATGCCACATTTTGCACACACACTCCTTACCTGCCAAACTACACCCTCCAAGGACCCCCGGAGCTCCAGGGACCCCCAGCTGCCTCGGGGACCCCCAAGTGTAAAAAATGAGCACATGTGGACAAATTACCAAATGACCACCCCAACGGGGCTGCTCACGGGGCATTCCCGGGGACCACCCACTCCTGGTGCTCCAGAACGGATGCAAAAGTGGTGGCGCCCCCAGTGGAGGACCCCCTGCCACTGCAGCTCACAACAAAATCTGTGCCAGTCGTATTTCTCAGCATTCACTCTGTTACCCATTTGCAACAGCTACACATTACACGTTTTCTGCCCACATAAACGCCACCATGTCACAGCTAACCCCACATTTAGACCACCAAACAAAACTATCCATTGCCCACACAACTAGGAACCAATCGCCGTTACAGCCCTCTTCTGTATACATGTGACCTACGGTCGCTTATCTCCCGATTAGGGAGTCTTACTGGTTCATAATGAGTTGGGTTTGCTGATGAACGTTGTGTGTGTGTGTGTGTGTGTGTGTGTGTGTGTGTGTGGAACAGGAGAGGCCCCTGAAGACACAGAGGAGCCTCAGGGGCCCAGTCTGCCAGTTCATCTGTCAGAACACCACAGACCCAGACTGGTGGAAGACCCTGAGGTAAGCATGCGCACTTTCATTTTTCCCCATTTTATCCTGCGTTGTACGACGGTGTCAACATGGCGAAAATAGCTGATCTGCAAGCTTTTAATGCTTCACATTGCGTTGTGAGCTTGTAAATCTGACATGGGAGATGACCTCAAGAGGTGGCTGTCTGTAGCTACAGTGGAGTCAGTACTGATGTATGGGGCCGAGACATGGACGCTCACAGTACAGCAGGAAATGGCCCTGGATGGCGTCTACACAAGAATGCTACGAATGACACTTGATGTCACAATAGGCTCTATGCACAGCAGCCATATTGGAAAGAAATTGGGCCTCTTCCTTTCTTCCTTCACAGGTTGTACCAATGATACTAATGAAGGCTTTGTTCCGTTTCATGAAGCACAGTGGTTCTCAAAGCTTTTAATTTCAAGGACCCGCATACTGTAACTCTGAGAGTGTACACCTTTTAAGGTGCCATTTGCAACCCCCTCAAGGAACCGTGAGGGTCCCTGGACCACACTTTGAGACCCACTGGTGTAGCAGAGTGTTTACAGTGAGCCAAAATGCACAATATCAGCACCCTGACTCTGTTTGACCAGAATGGAATAGAGCCTTTGTTAGAATCATTGGTAACACCTGTGAAGGAAGTAAGAAGAGGCCGAATTTTCGTTACAATATGGCTGCTGTGGCGTGCATAAAGCCTATAAGGGTGTGCCCAAAATAGGGACGCCAGGTTGAAAGTATTATCAATGAAACAAATGTAACATTGTCCTGCACCCATAATTCCTATTTTGCGACTATCTTGCTTTAATTTTCACTCTTTTCTCCATGGTGTCTATGGTTGTCAGTTGGTGGTGGAGCGTTCGCACATGTCTGCCGACTTCTTCAACCTGTACCTGCACCAGAACTACCTGGACTTCTTCTCCGAGGTGGAGGACGTGACGCGGGCCAGCGAGTACCTCTCTGACGCCGACTTTCTCACTGGAGAATGGGCGGTGAGTAGGCCTGTCACCATCATGACATTTTAGTAGACCATACATGGGCAACTCGTGGCCCAGGGGCCACATGCGGCCCCCACCTTCACTTAATGCAGCCCGCAGGTTAATATCAGAATACTGATATATTATTGATTTCAGCTGTTACAATTCCAAACATGCAAACATGACCCGCTTTAATAACTTCTGTCTATATAGCTTAATGACTAGTATTACAATTATTTTTTTTTGTGTCCAATGTATTTGTATTTAAGTTCATAAAGTTAACATAAGTATAACTAAATGCATTTGAAATACAATAAAAATGTTACTTTTCAGGATTCCAATTAAAAAAATTGCAAAACATTATTCAGGATTCAGGAAAATACAGAGATATGAGGTTTTTGCCCGACAGTATATGAAATGTGGCCCTCTGGAGTGAGTGTGGAAATATAGTGGCCCTCTCCATCATCAAAGTTGCCCACCCTTGTAGTAGACCATTAACTATTATTCTAATAAATGTGATGAATGATTTAGTTGTTTTTACTTAAAGGTAGGGTAAGTGATTTTATTTGGTTAAAATAAGTGTTAAATAGCTCTATATTCTGATAGTACTCATTTCTATAGATAGAGTGTTTGTTCAGTAACCGGAGTCTCCATGTCTCTCCAGCTCTTTATTAAACAGAAATGCATTTTCAGGTCTGGATACCAATTTTGTCCCATCAGGATGGAGTCAGGATAAATATTAAACAAGTGAAATTGGAAGTGATGACACTAAGAAAAGAGCAGACAAAATTGGAACTGGAACACTAGAAGCTGATAAATGGGTACTCTCTCCTGATTGGCTGAGATTTTGTCACCTACTTGAAAATGTATATTCTGCTTATTAAAGAGCTGGAGAGACATGGAGACTCCTGTTACTGAACAAACACTCTATAGCAATGATTACTATCAAAATATAGTGCTTTAACCTTTTAACTAAAAACTTTTTGTTTTAACCAAAAAATATCACTTAGTTTTTCCCCCCCGTTTTTAAGTTAATTGTGTTTTTGATACTGAACATTTGAATATAGAAATCAAAATCACATTTATGTTTGCCTTTTGGGCTTGTAAACAAAAAGAAAGTATCGCCATAAATAGCCCATACACAATTTTTGTGTATGGGCTATAAAATAGCAACAATATCTACAGGCTCACAACACACGCGTTGTGAGCTTGTAGATCGGCCATTTTCGGCGCTTGATACCCATACTAAGCGACGTGTGAATCAGGCTTTATTGTGTTTTTGCAGTCTCGCAGCACCATGGGTCAGTATGGCTCCTCTGTGGCCACCAGGGGGCTCCTGCACTCCAACTGTGGACACGTTGCACCAGGCTTCAGACCGCTGCATAAACCCAGCTGGCTGCTGGTCAACAGGAAGGTACAGATACAGTACAGCGTACACATAAAGACATTCCCTACTTTTACTTTCTCAAGCATATGGCCTGTATTAAAAATGTGACCTAAAATAAAAGTACAAAAGTATTGGCATCAACTTACAGTAAAAGTAGTGACTTTTTTTAAATTGTCAAACTAAATGCACTGGGAGCTTGTAGATCTGCTATTTTGAATAGCCACTTAAAATAAGTGGTTAATGTATGTTTTGTAATAATAATCTAAATCCGCAAATTAACTAGTAACCAAAGTTGTCAAATAATAGGCTCTATGCACAGCAGCCACATTCCATTTAGTGTAGCACAGTGGTTCTCAAACATTTTAATTTCAAGGACCCCCATAACTCTGAGAGTGTACAAATGGAACCAAATGGACCCGGGAGAAAAGGGAGTAAAAAGCACAAAAATTAAAAAAAAACTCCCAGGCGGATGCACCCGGCACGTATCATCAGTGTTTTAGCGTGGGGTCATCGGGTGTTTCGGGTCTAGCAACATACACCCTCGCCCAGGTGACACAGCCGGGGTTGATCAAGCCCCGACTTACGTCCCAGTAGCTACCCACGGTCAGTGCTCTTAGGGAGAGACAGGGCACGTGGAGGGACTAGGCTCTGTGGGTTGTCTCCTGGCCCGGGGCTCCTCCTTCGTCTCACCAGGTCCAGGACCTGAGCGCTGCACAAGAGACAAGACCCCGTCTCCAAACATTTCTCTCCGGCGTGATGGTGTCTTGGGCCGTGGTCGTACTGCAGGCTCCACTTGCAGCTTGCTTGAAAGGCCCTCCTTAAAGGCCTCATCGTGGGTTTGTGGGCTTCTTCCTCACGGAAGACACAGGCTGGGGCGCCAACCCATACTGCTCCCGGGTACCAGTCTATACTGTAAAATCCTCAGTGTTAATTTAACTCCGAGAGTGTACATATGAGTGTACTTTGACTTTACTTGTATTTGTTTATTTAGACGGGACACCGCATATTAATGAACAGTACATATCAATGTAACGTAAATACACCGGATTTAGCAAAGATGTTAATTTACATCTGCAGTCCCCACAAAAAAACGCACAAAAACAGGCAGACAGTACATTACGTTTACATTACATTACACAGGGAAAACAGAGCATAAAACGTACATGCAAGAACAAAGATACAAAACGGGTATAAAACCCCATGCAGGACCATTTGGTTAATCTCAAAACTGACATTGCACGACTGGTGAGACCACCAGGCTACTCGATTCGGCATTCATAACATTGTGTGATACCTAACCATATAAATGATTTATATGGTTATTTTTTCCCCCCAACATATGGTTTGTATTTTTTGAAATAATTAGCTTTAATTTTTATAATGGAAGTCAATGTGGCTCTGATCAGCTGAAACCTTGTCCAAAATTGGAGTCATATGTCGTAGATATGTCATAGTCTCTCTGACATTCACTTTGGAGCGACACTGTTCCCATTTGGACCCAATTTTTTATTATTTTATCTGTATGTGTAAACATGTATTTTAACCACTTAAACCCTCTATACCTTGTAAACCTGACCTGAGTTGGCTCTGTACTTGCTGCTTTTCCCCTCTACACCACATTTTTCACAGAAAATAGTCACTCTGAGCTTGTAGATGGGCTATTTTTGGCGAGAGTTCCCCCCAGAATAGGGAGGCAAGGGTCCAAGTGGTTAACGTTGTACGCCTATAATGTTATTGTTTGCCTAATAGCACTATACACATACATGGGCAACTGGCGACCTGGGGGCTACATGCGGCCCCAACCTTCACTTAATGCAGCCTGCAGGTTAATACTGATATATTATTGATTTCAGCTGTTACAATTCCAAACATGCAAACATGACCCGCTTTAATTACTACAGTCTATATTAGTAGCTTAATGACTAGTATTAAAATTCTATCGTCTTTTTTATGTCCAATGTATTTAAGTTCAAAAGGTTAACATAAGTATAAGTAAGTGCATTTGAAATTAAATAAAAATGTTACTTTTCAGGATTCCAATCAAAAAATAGCAGATCTACAAGCTCAAAACGCGTCGCAGTGCGACACGTTTTGAGGTTGTAGATCGGCTATTTTTGCTACTTTTGTGTGACATAGAATGGTGAAGTACGGCATTCATTTAGAAAAAAAGTGAAAATACGGAGATAAGAGGTGTCCGCCCGACAGTATATGCAATGTGGCCCTCTGGAGTGAGTGTGGAAATATAGTGGCCCTCTCCATCATCAAGGTTGCCCACCCCCTGCACTATAGCATTGTAACATTGTTTTTTATTGATGTTTTTGACACTTGCTTTGGCAATGTAAGCGTATGTTTTCTCGTGCCTACAAAGCTTCATTTAATTGAAAATTGTAAGCTTCCATTAATGGAATTTTGATAACATTTGTGTCTCTTCAGCACCGTGAGAACTGTCTGGCCGCTCAGTCTCTCTTTGCAAACTTCTGTCTAGCACCGGTCAGCCTGCAGACAGAGCTGCTGCCCTACCTAGCACAACTCAACAACCCTTTGAGAAACCAAGGTAACCACACTCACATCTCTTAACCCATGTCTTCTAAATCCTAACAGGTTTCTGAAAAAACTTGCTATAATATCAGCAGGGACGTCACAGGCTCTCAGAAGGTGGGGGGGGATGGACTTTCGGTGGACTTTACCCCTTATTTTACACTTTGGCTATTCAAAAATAGCAGATCTACAAGCTCATAGCGCGGCACCGAGTGCCGCACTATGAGCTTGTAGATCTGCTATTTTTTTTAAATTGTGAAAAACATTTGTAACTGTCAAATGTAAACACATTTTGTATTTTCAAAATGTTGCGTTTTTTGGGCGGATTTTGTTAGTTTTTTTTCGTGTTTTGGTTACTTTATTTCGGGGTTAGGGTTAGGTTATTTAATTCTTATTTTTGCTTATTTTTTCAAAAAGTGGGGGGTATGAAATCACGGATCTATGTGAGTGAGGGTGTCACGTCGTACGCACAGTGAATGGCCGTGACGCCCTTGAATATCAGTGGTGCTCAAACTTTTTCATGTCAAAGACACCCAAAGTTATATGTATTTGGCCTCCGACCCCCATCTCAAAATATTTCCTTCCAGGGACCCTCAGAAGCAAAGATTTGAGTTACAAATGTTCGCTTTCTCTCTAGGTCGTCCTCAGACGAGCCCTCCGTCGTTGCTTCCAAAAATTATAAATAATAAATATGGCTTTAAATATATATGTACATTCAAAGATTTGCACACATTTTCACGATTAAAAAAATTTAATTGCAGATCTATTGAGCTTGCAGATCTCTATTTTTGAATAGCCAAAGTATAAAATAATAGTTATAGCTAAAGTCTAAAATGACACAGATGCGTTCCCGGATAGAATGGGTTCAAGTTCTCAGTCGCCACAGCTGATTTCGGTGCTTTGGATTGGATAGAAACCAGCATGTCTTCTATGAAAGCATGTCACACACCGGAAATAGCGGATCTGCAAGCTCACAACGCGTCGCGCTGAGCTTGTGGATTGGCTATTTTCGGTTCAGAATGTTCCCTCTTTTCCTGATGAGCCCCTGGAACCCCAGACAGAACGCGAATGTGTTTTTCCCCACGCCTCTCAGTAACCCCGCACTGGCCGGGGGCTTCTTTTTGCTCTACATTAGAAGAGTTGGGAACGGTGGGCGTCGTCACATTCTAATACAGCCCGAATACCCCATCTCAGCATCAGCCTCAGTGGCTTTCCTCGTTAATCGCTAGACTCCCAATCCACACCTCAAGGGTTTGACTCCCGCTATCAACACTACTTCCTGCAATAACCGCGGATATTTTCTTTTCGCCGATAAAGTATAGTTTTGGACCGTGACGGAGGGGCGCAGTCTCAAGCGAACTTTAGCCACGAGAAGCACCACCGAGTGCGCTAAAGCGTGCGAGTTGCCGTGCTGCTGAACGTTCACTTGAGCCTACTCAGCCCCGTCCGAGTTATGCACCGATAGGCACAGAATCGTAAATTATCGCACCCCCCTTGGCAATAGGCTCTATGCACAGCAGCCACATTGGACAGAAATTGGGCCCCTTCCTTGCTTCCTTCACAGGTGTTACCAATGACACTAATGAAGGTTCTGTTCCATTTAGTGTAGCACAGTGGTTCTCAAACTTTTTAATTTCAAGGACCCCTGTAACTCTGAGAGTGTACAAATGGAACCAAATGGACCCTCCCGGGTCCATTTGGTTCCATTTGTACACTCTCAGAGTTATACCCTCTCAAGGAACCATGAGGGT
Source organism: Gymnoscopelus microlampas (assembly GCF_963454915.1). Lineage (NCBI taxonomy): Eukaryota > Metazoa > Chordata > Actinopteri > Myctophiformes > Myctophidae > Gymnoscopelus > Gymnoscopelus microlampas. The sequence goes on from NC_139941.1 coordinate 4,610,340, forward strand.
CCCTGGACCACACTTTGAGACCCACTAGTATTTCTAGTGAGCCAACATGCACAATATCAGCACCCTGACTCTGTTTGACCAGAATCGAACAGAGCCTTCATTAGTATCATTGGCAAGTGGTAACACCTGTGAAGGAAGTCAGAAGAGGCCCAGTTTTTCTCCAAAATGGCTGCTGTGCATAGAGCCTATGCCAGCGTCGAGCATATTATTTCCCACCATTGCATGACGGGGGGCAAAGCAGGGGGCGTGGTGAGGCTACTGAGATGCGTGGGGAAACGCATGTTCGCAGCCAGAACACCTGCGAGGTTCCCGGACCCCCGCATTGAGAAACATTCAAATAAATTGTCAAAAAAAAACTAACACAACACATTTATGTGGAATGGTTATTGTGAAAAATAATACCAGTGACAGATGATCAAAAATAACAATGTTTCATTGAAAAAGTTACTCAGTTTGACTTGAAGGATTGTGAAAGAAGGGAACGTATTAATGAAAGAGAATTGTGGGATAGTTTTACCAATGGTGTGAATGTAACTGACTATGGTCAACTCTGTCCGCCTCTTATCTCTGTTCTCATGTAAATGTATTTCAAATGAGGGACCTGACATGTGGCTTCACAAAGGCTTGCCCTGGAATTTGTATTTCTATCCAACATAACCTATTTGAATGTTCATTAAAAATGCTGTAAGTTATATTCATATGTATACATACATTAACTAAGTGTTAAATAGCTCATTTCTATATAGAGTGTTTAGCTCTTTAGTAAACATAAAATACTATTTTCAGACTGGGATACCAATTTCATCCAACCAGGAGAGAGAACTCATAGAGGATACAGGATAAACAAGTGAAATTGTAAGTGATTAAACATAAAAATGACAAGACAACATTGGAATTTGGCCGCTATAATCATTGAAGCTAATTATCTTTGTGGGGTTCTTTCTCTCCTGATTGGATGAAATTTGCAACGCACCTGAAGATGTATTTCTGTTTACTAAAGAACTGAAGAGACGGGGACTCGGGGAGACCCCTGTTACTGAACAAACATTCTTCTAGCAATTATTACTATCACAATATAGAGCTTTAACTTTTGAACAATAAACCTTTATTTCTAACTTTTAGTTTAACCAAAGAAATATCACTTACAGCACCTTTTAAAGCTGCTATCCATAACTTCAATGTCCTCCCCGTGATTCAAACCTGGGTCTCCCGTACGAGCGCTGACATCTTAACTGGTTTTCCATAACAGACTTGGGAAGGCGAGTTGCTTCCATTTGAGTGTCATGCAGTACCTCCTGTCAACCAGTAGGCGTCCTACCTGACCACAAGATGTAAAATGTCTCAATAGAAGAGTAGGTAGAGTCGACCAACTCAAACCACTGCAGATGGATTCGTATTAACATACTCTACCACATTGGTTCTCAAAGTGGGGTCCGGGGACCCCCAGGGGTCCTTGGAGGGGTACCAGGGGGTCCCCAGCTAAATTAGTTAATATAGTGTGTTTTAACCACTTTAACCATATTTCTTGCACACAATCTTGCACACATTTGTAGCAAACATTTGTTACTCAGTTTGTAAATATTTGCTTCTGGGGGCCCCTGGAACAAAACATTTTGAGATGGGGGTCCACGGCCAAATTCATATGATTTTTGGGGTCCTTGACATGAAAAAGTTTGAGAACCACTGCTCTACCATACAGATAAAAACAAAGTTATGGATTGCAGCTTTACATTGTACTTGACATGACATGTACGTGTTCTACGACAGATTATTCAGACCGTGTAGGTCAGTGTGGTATGGGAGCTAGCTTTGCTCCTGAATGCACTTGCCTCTGTTTGGCACTTTGGAACTCTGAATACTTATTTAATACTATAATTTAGGAACAACATTATAATGTATTGTCTATTTTATTGATGGCATTTTTCTTCTTTTCAGTGGTCGTCACAAGGATTTGATGCATTTCCAAAAAAAACACAAATACGATCATTACATTATCTGTTGTGTACTTTAAAAAGAGGAACCACTTCCTAGAAATAACCATTTATGAAAGAGAGAGCTCACTTCTGTTCTACAAGCTCACAGCTTTTGTTTAGATGGGGTTCTGCACTAAATTCAGGCTTCTGCTTCCAACCCTAAAAAACTCTTTGAAACTTTCTCCTCTCTCCTGCAACCACCTCCCCCTCCTCCCTCCTCGTCCCTCGTCCCTGACGATTTCGCCAACTTCTTTGACAAGAAGGTGAACGATATCCGATCCTCATTCCCTCCTCCCCCGGCTGGTGCCCTGCGCACTACCCACACCCGTCTGTCTTCCACCCTCCCCTCTCTACCTTCATCTACTCCTCTCCCCCCCCCTCCACCTCTCTATCCCACTTTTCTCCCCTCTCCCCTAACGAGGTCCTTCTCCTTGTTACCTCTAGCCGCCCCACCTCATGCTCTCTGGACCCGGTCCCATCCCCTCTGCTGCAGTCCACTGCACCTGAACTTCTTCCCTTCTTAACCCACCTTATTAACACCTCCCTGACATCTGGTTACTTTCCCTCTACTTTCAAGACTGCCAGAGTCACCCCCCTCCTCAAGAAACCGACACTTGACCCCTCTGAAGTCAAGAACAACAGACCGGTTTCCCTTCTATACTTCCTATCTAAAACTCTCGAACGTGCTGTGTTCAAACAACTGTCCTCGTATCTCCACCAGAACAACCTCCTGGACTCCAACCAGTCTGGGTTCAAAGTGGGTCACTCGACAGAGACTGCCCTCCTGGCAGTGGCGGAGTCACTCCATGCCGCTAGAGCGAACTCTCTCTCCTCTGTCCTGATACTCCTGGACCTGTCTGCAGCGTTCGACACAGTGAACCATCAGATCCTCCTCTCCACCCTCGAGGGGATGGGTGTCTCAGGCTCTGCACTCTCCCTGTTTGCATCCTACCTGACGGGTCGCTCCTACCAGGTGATGCTGGGAGGGTCTGTGTCAGAACCACACAGGCTCACTACTGGGGTTCCCCAAGGCTCGGTTCTGGGTCCTCTTCTTTTCTCTCTCTACACTACATCTCTTGGTGCTGTCATCCACTCCCATGGCTTTTCCTACCACTGCTATGCCGATGACACCCAGCTGATCCTCTCATTCCCCCCCTCTGACACACAAGTGGAGGCACGCATTGCTGCTTGTCTGGCTGACATCTCGGAGTGGATGTCGACGAACCACCTGAAGCTCAACCTGGACAAGACCGAGCTGATGTTCATCCCGGGGAAGGGCTGTCCTCACCGAGACATGGCCATCACCATTGAGAACGCTGTGGTGACGTCAACTCGGACTGCGAAGAATCTGGGTGTGACCCTGGACGATCAACTGTCGTTCTCGGCTAACATCGCATCAGTGACACGGTCCTGCAGATTCCTCCTCTACAACATCAGGAGGATTCGCCCCTTTCTCACGGAGAAGGCAGCCCAGGTGCTCATCCAGGCTCTTGTCATCTCCCGCCTGGACTACTGCAACTCCCTCCTGGCTGGTGCTCCGGCATCTGCCATCAGACCTCTGGAGCTTGCTCAGAAAGCTGCGGCTCGTCTGGTGTTCAACCGCCCCAAGTTCTCTCACACAACTATCCTTCTCCGTTCTCTGTAGGGGTGTGCCGATACACTAATTTCACGAAACGATACGATATTTGGCTCACAACTTCGATACGATTTCGATACGATACGATACGCACTTTTTTTATTATGAAAATATATGGAGGAGAAAAAAAGAAAATGCAAACAAATAATTATGTTTTTGCATTATTCAGACATGCAAACTTGTAGCTTTTCAGCTACAATAGCCGTTTTGAATCCAAATAGTATGACACCTGACCAGAAAAAAAAACATGTTGTCACTCTTTTCACTTCGGGGCCGTTTGCATGCCTGATTATTATGATTGTAAAAAAAAAAAAAAAAAAAAAAAAATTCAAAAACGATATTTTTTTTTTCCAAAACGATACATATCGTCGCGAAAACGTATCGCGATATATCGCGGGACGATATATCGGCACACCCCTAGTTCTCTGCACTGGCTCCCCGTAGCGGCTCGCATTCAGTTTAAAACCCTGGTGCTAGCCTATAGGGCAGTGAAAGGAACAGCTCCTTCTTACCTCCGGGTTTTGGTCAATGCCCACACCCCTGCCCGACCACTCCGGTCTGCCACCTCGGGGCGACTGATTCCCTCGCCACTCAACGGTCCTTCTGGTCAATCGACACGGTCATGACTTTTTTCTGTTCTGGCCCCACAGTGGTGGAATGAACTTCCCACTGATGTCAGGACAGCAGAGTCACTGCCCATCTTTCGCCGCAGGCTGAAAACCCACCTCTTCAGGAAACACTACCCTTCCTCTTTGCCTGGCCTACTTGTTGTTAACTAGTTGTAGGAACTATTGTTGTATTGTTGTATTGGATCTATTAGCTCGTGCTCATTTGATTTGGCTATTTTATCTCATGTGTTTATGAAAGTAGGTAACTGATATATTGCACTTTTACCTTAGCGCTAGGTATACTCTTGGTTGCTTGTTTTTACAGGAAATGCACTTAAGACCTCCGGTGATTAGTAGTTTCGTTCCCTACCTATGTTGAATGCACTTATTGTAAGTCGCTTTGGATAAAAGCGTCTGCTAAATGACTGTAATGTAATGTAATAATAAATGTAAGAATGTTTTTTTAAATTTTTACTATTAGTAATTAATCACATTAGTCATTAGGGAAAGTAATGGATTATATTTCACCATGCGACATGGCAGATAACCATGCTGTGCCTTAAGACGCATTGCTTGCGACGATTTGTGAGCTTGTATAAAGGCTTTTTTCGACCCGGGACACTGTACACTGAAGTATAAATTAACTTTATTACCGTCTGTGTGTTCCAGCTCAGATCACCTTCATTCAGGACGTGGGACGTCTACCAAGGAGAATGTTCCCTGGCAGGTATACAAAACAATCACTAATGTCAACCTATTCATGTTATTTTTCACCTCCCTATTCTCTTCCACTCTATGTATAACAACAAAAGATATTTTATTAAAGTATCCTTTATATAAGTATCATATAAGTAGCCTATATGAATACAATGCACAGCACAGTAGCGACACAGTACATTGTAGAGGTGAATTGATGAGGGCCTTCTTTTGCTGTGCCAGTTTTAACTCAATGCATTTTTCTTTCTTTCTTTTTTTTAATGGTATGATTACACAATTTCTGACGTTTTGGAATCCTGATGGCACGCGAGAACTGAATTATTCAGCCACACTGTACGCAGTTTCTGTTTCTTGTGTTGAGTGTCGTGTATAGATAACAAGTTGACAATGTGTCATGCTGTGACACATTGTGAGCTTGTAGATCGGCTATTTTCAGTGCGCATCCCACTATGCAACCAAGCTTAAATCGGGGACATCAGTCAGCGTGCCGTGTCAACGTGGATAGCTAGTGCGAGCTGAAAACGCCCTTGGGAATGCACAGTGCCGTTGACAGCACTACAACCTTGGGGATGTAGGGTGGAATTATGGCCACTACATGAACCAAATAATATTGTGCCATATTGGAAAGACATTGGGCCTCTTCTTACTTCCTTCACAGGTGTTACCAATGATACTAATGAAGGCTCTGTTCCATTCTGGTCAGGGTGCTGATATTGTGCATGTTGGCTCACTAGAAACACTCCATTTTGGTTCCCAAATGGCCCCTTATGGTGGGTGTGTAACTCTGAGAGTGTACAAATGGAACCAAATGGACCCTTACGGGTCCATTTGGTTCCATTTCTACACTCTCAGTTATAGGGGTCAACCACTATGCCACACTAAATGGAACAGAGCCTTAATTAGTATTATTTGTAACACCTGTGAAGGAAGTAAGGAAGGGGCCCAATTCATTCCCAATATGGCTGCTGTGCATAGAGCCTATTGTAACTTTCTTGGTCTGGCGGGGCTACTTGGCAAAGTTTGACCCAGTGATGAATGAACACATGAGACAAGCTTAGAAAAGAAAAAAACATTGCTGACCACTACATGGGCAATACAACATTACTTGTGCTGTTTAGGCATGGGATGATATGAAAATGTCATGTTACGATTATTGTGACCAAAATAATTCCGATTTACGATATTATCGCGATAATGAAAATATGCTTAAAACTCTTAAAATGGCACTTTTGTTAACCACTTGAACCCCAGCATCCATATTCTGGGGCGGAACGTTTGCGAAAAATAGCAGATCTACAAGTTGCGACACGTCGTGAGCTTGTAGATCGGCTATTTTTGGCATAGATATTTGGTAGAGAGTGAAAAAAAGACTATCGAGTTCTTTACAGGTCAGTTTGACCAATTATAGAGGGTTTAATTGATACCGGATATGCAGCTCGCCAAAGGTGAATTGGGTAACCGCCTTCCATTCCGACATCTCGCAACTCGGACTAGTGGCTTCTGCGTGCGGTTAAGGTTAGGGTTAGGTATAGGGTTCGTTAACGTCGGAAAGGCGTCATGTCGGAAAGGCGGTGAATTGATCCCAGTGTATGACCATACATTTAAATCTCTGCGATACGATTACAGTGAGCGTTTTTTTATCACGATAAACAATAATAACGATTATTGTCCCATCGCTAGTGCTTAATGAAGGCAATTGTTTTTGCTGTCTCCAGTTTTGAGCTTTCCATGGTATAGTGCACGTGGTCTAATGCATTTTAGTTGAAGCCCAAAAACACAGCATTATGGAGGTAAACCAACTTGAGTCCTCAAATGTTCTTCCCTGTCCCCAGTAGGGACTAACACTAAATAAAAACATAGCCTTTTCAATACCTAACTAAACTACCTGCTTTAAAAACGAAATAAAACTAAACTGAAATTGAAAACTAAATGTCAAAACTAAATTAAAAAAAGTGTTGTCTGTGTACAACATCCAGGTTCAAAACCGAGGCCCTGACGGACAAAGACCCCGGCACGTTGGAACCGGACAGCGATGGCGAAGAAGAGGACAGCCCAGGGACCCCTGCTCTAACCGGGGACGCCGCCGCCGCAAGCCAAGCCCCTCCTGCTCTACTTGACAGTCAGGGTCAGGGGGCCGAGCTACCTCCCAGCCAACCCCAGCCCACCATAACGGAGGACCTGATGGAGGACGAGGATCTGCTCATAGAGGAGTATGACAGCGATTAACAGAGGGCTTGTTCCGGAAAGAGACTTGTGGCGCTTTCACTGCCTTACTTAAAAACTGTGACCCTTTTGTTTTTGTTTTTTTTACTGTTAACCGATTAAGACCGGGAACGCATCCGACAGTGTCATTTTTAGATTTCTTTGGCTATTCATAAATTGCTGATTTACAAGCACATTGCGCAGCACCGAGTGCCGTGCTATGAGCTTGTAGATCTGCTGTTTTTTTTTTAAATTGTGGAAAATTTGTGCAAATCTTTGAATATATATATATTATTTTTTTAAAGTGAACATTTTTAACTCAAATTGAACCACTGATATAGAAACTTAAGTTTAGAAAAAAACTGCTAGGATTTATGTGAGTTACAAATGTTCGCTTTAAAAAATATACATATTCAAAGATTTGCACAAATTTTCACGATAAAAAATAAAATCAGATCTACGAGCTCATAGCTATGAGCTTGTATATCTGCTATGTTTGAATAGCGAAGTACAAAATAATGGTTAAAGTGGTTAAAATCGAAAATGAGAGATACTTTCCCCGGTCTTAATGGGTTTGAGGGCCATCTACACCAAGCACGACAACTATGACGATATGTGAGTGTAGTTGGTGTTCAAATTCAATTTGAACACCAACCTTAACCTGTGACTGTCCCGATATGAACGACCGGCCTAAAGTCTTTGCATTGGTTCTGCAATGCAGTTATTTATTTTCTCCAATCTCACAATTATTTCTACCCCGTTTAGCCCCTACATTTTATTTAGATTATTGGTTCTCAACATCAGGCCCGGGGACCACCAGGCACCCAAATGGACTGCAACTACGAGAGTACACTCAGAGTTGAAGGAACAGTGTGATTGGGGTCCCAGAGATACAAATGCTATGAAATGGGGGTCCGAGGCCTAACGCATAACAAACTGGGGGTCCGTGATATTAAAAAGGTTGAGAGTAAAATTATTTTCAGTAACCAGATGTATCGTGGGCAGAGATCTCTGATTGCCTGTCTGTGCAGAACAGGGCACTTGTGCAAACTCACTTACAGATCAGCTCTTAACATCCAAAATATTGTTAATATTTATTTTATGTGCATATTTAAAACACTTGCCTTTGGTAATGTTATTTCATTTTGTGGCAGGGTTGTTTTTTCCCCCTGAAACGACCTCTCATTGGATGGCTGTCACGCTCCTACACAAAGGAACATTAGAACACTGAAAACATTACTTTTCTGATGTTTATTTTGTTTGTTTGTTTTTCCTTCTTTAACTGTTTCCCTTGAGTGGGGGAAAAAGGTTATGTGTCATTTCAATACCCACTTGAAGGATGTTTTTATTTGTGTGTGAATTAAAAAAGAATTTCGCTTAATTAAAAGTTGAGCTTTGTTTGGTCTTCAGAGTAATAATGGTGGTTTACACCTTTTTTATGTAATGTTTGTTTAAGATTAGAGTAGCCAACACAGTAAGTACACAGCATTTGTAATATCGATGATGAAACTGTTCCCTATAGTGGCAGTGCTGGAAGAATACAAATACTTGAAGTACCAATAGTTTAATGCTCATTATGTAGAATTACGCAGTTCACAAGTATTTTTTTCAAAGGTTTAAAAAGTGTCAGAATCCTTCGAAAATAGCCGATCTATTAGATCAGCTATTTTCAAATAGACAAGGTGTCAAATAGGGCTTAATTAGTTGATGCATGTTTGTTAATAATCTAAACAAAGTCACTTGTAACTAAAGTTTTCAATTATATTTGTGTAGTAAAAAAATAGCTCTGCAATGTAGTGGAGTAGAAGTATGAAGTATACATACTCAAGTAAAGTAGAAGTAACTCAACATTGTAGTTAAGTACAGTACTTGAGTTTTAGTTAACTTTCCACCTACGCCTAGTGGCATGTTTAGGTACTACAGTTTGAATCGCACTGAGTGGGAGGAGGCGGATTCATCAGAGCTGATGCGTACTATTAATACATTAGGCGAATATACAGTGTAATACAGTATAATAATGAATCTCGAATTTGTCACATAAGTTATCTAATTTCTTCCTCAGAAGGGGATTTGTTTTGCTGTTTGTTCAGAAATCAGACAACGCGGTTTGATTCCTCACTCGAGTTTGCAGGTAAGCGAAACTTAATACAATACTGCTGTCATTGACGTCACAACGGAATCAGTGACCTAACTAATACGGTGACTTTTCTGTTCGTCTGTGGTTAAAACCATACAGTTAAGATAAGGGTTAAACACTTACAGATATTTGGAAAATTCAGATGGCACAAAATGACGAATTAAAGGCTTTATAGGCTTTATTTCTTGTATCGTTATCTTCCTGGCGTGATATTTTAGTACCGTTATATAGGCTAGCTGTAGAATACAACTCTCGTAGACGTATTTATGATTCTGACGTTTTCAAACTACGAGAGTTGTAGGGTTCACCCCCCATGGACACAGGGACTTTCAGCACTATACCCCGTAGACACTCCAAACATGTACAAATTGAAAATAAAGGTGCTTACCCCCACGACCCAATTGTTAACTCTCGCTACGGGGTAGTAGTTTAATGTAATAATCAATATCTTTCAATAAAGAAGTGTTTTAATGCCGTCTGTGGCCGAACGCCATTTTTTCACCCTCGTTTACTTCCTGTTTACTTTGTATGTGATTCCGGGTTTCACCAGATGGGCGCGCCGGCGCGTCACTACCGCCCATTGGGAACTTCCGACAGAATCGGCCACAGACGGCATTAAAACACTTATTTATTGAAAGATATGGATTATTACATTAAACTACTACCCCGTAGCGAGAGTTAACATTTGGGGCGTGGGGGTAAGCACCTTTATTTTCAATTTGTACATGTTTGGAGTGTTAACGGGGTATAGTGCTGAAAGTCCCTGTGTCCATGGAGGGGGGTGAACCCTACAACTCTCGTAGATTGAAAACGTCAGAATCATAAATACGTCTACGAGAGTTGTATTCTACAGCTGTACTGTTACAGAAATGCACAAAAGAAAACTTGTGCCACTTGAAATTTAGGCTACATCAGGCCCATCACCATCATCTGTCTCTTATGTATTGTTTCCACAATATTGACAACAACGCATTGCTCAGAGTGAATCATGCAGTGACTTCTTTCAAACCCCAGAGAGCCTTGATGGCTCTGATAAAAACACTACGACTGTCGGTAGCGTAACGGAATTCGATAGGTCACCAATTAGGGTGAAACATCTGTCCTACGCATTACCCACAAGGTAAGAAGTGAACAAACTACAGAGCAGCTTTCAGTCACATACATAAATATAACAACCAACCACACAGGAATGTATTTAGTCACATTTAGAGTACAGCTTACTTAAATTAAATTATTGACGCTTTAAATGTATTATTATAAACTTCTTCTTTAAAGTCGACGAGGCTGTCACGCCGTCGCTTGTCGTTGACAGATGTTACGGCGGAGCTCTATTCACAGCAGGCATATTATGAAGACATTCACAGGTGTTACCAATGAATGAAGGCTCTGTCTGTTCCATTCTGGTCAAACAGAGTCAGGGTGCTGATATTGTGCATGTTGGCTCACTGGAGACACTCTGCTACACCAGTGGGTCTGCAGTTGGGGTCCAGGGACCATCATGGGCTTCCAAATGGCCCCTACACTCTCAAAATTATGGGGGTCGTGGAAACCACTGTGCTAGACTAAATGGAACAGAGCCTTCATTAGTATCATTGGTAACAGTAACACCTGTGAATGTCTTCATAATATGGCTGCTGTGAATAGAGCCTATTGGCAGTGGTGGTAGAAGTACTCAAAATGTTTTACGTAAGTAAAAGTGTCAGTACTGCGATGTAGAAACAACTCTGTTACAAGTCAAAATGCGATATTCAGAATGTAATTGAGTAAAAGTATAAAATTATTGGCATCAGAATATCATTAAAGTACCAAAGTAAAAGTACTCATTATACATAATGTCCCATTTCACAAGTTTTTAAAATATATATATATTAAAATAGCAGATCTACAAGCTCACGACGCATTGTGAGCTGGTAGATCAGCTATTTTCAAATATCCGAATAGGGTTAGTGTGTGTTTTGTAACAATAATCCAGATCTACAAAGTAACTAGTAACTAGTATTTTCATTGGAATAACTGTATTTGAGTAAATGTACTCAGTTACTTTCCACCACTGAGAGGAGCCGAGGCAAATCGAGTGCTACTGTGTAAAACGAGAGTTATGCATATAACTAAGGTTCTACGAATTCCGGATGACCGCCAGAGGCAGTGTTTTCAACACCTGGATATTCATCGCGCGCTCGCGCATAGGTCGAATATTAATACCAACAAAGTCACTCGTGACCTGTGTGCGCGCACGCTACCTACATAGGTGCGGTGTACACAGCGATCATCCTCTTGAAATCTTTTCGTCGAGAATGGGATTCCGAGTGACAGTCAACTCTGGCGGTCATCCGGAATTCGTAGAACCTTAGTTATATGCATAACTCTCGTTCTACTTCATTCCTTCGGACCACCAGAGGCAGTGTTTTCAACACCTGGATGACTAATACCAACATAGTCACGAGGAACCTGCCCTTACCTGACCATCAGTTGCAGGTTGAAGAGGCCGACAGCACCGCCATCGCCATGGGATGAGGGGCGGCCACATTCACCCTATAGAAGCGGGCAAACGTGCAGGAAGAAGCCCACGCTGCTGCAGCACATATGTCAGCCAGTGGGACACCCTTCAATGCAGCCCAGGAGGTGGACACGCTCCTGGTCGAATGACATCTCACAGGAGGAACAGGCAAACCCTTGCGTTCGTAGGCCTGTAGAATGGCATCAACAATCCAGTGAGAGAGTCGTTGTTTGGACAGAGCACATCCTTTCCTGTGCCCTCCATAACAGAGAAACAGTGCGTCCGACTTCCGAAACGCAGAAGTCACGTCCACATACTGCCTCAGGGCCCTGATGGGGCACAGCAACCCACCATCAGGATGCAATCCCTCTGCCCCTGGCTGTGGGGCATAAGCCGTCAATCTGACAGGCTGGTTGACATGGAAAGCTGACAGCCTCTTTGGAAGGAAGGAGGGGTTGGGCCACATAGTAACCTCAGACCCATCCGAAGTCCACCTCAAACAGTCCCTGGCGACAGACAGGGCCTGGAGTTCCCCCACTCGCTTGGCAGATGTAATGGCGAGGAGGAAGGCGGTTTTAACCGACAGCCACCTGAGATCGGCCCGCTCCAGCGGCTCGAACGGCGGAGAACACAGGGCTTCCAGGACCGTAGGCAAGTCCCACGAGGGCACCCGAGTGACATGCGGGGGGTGCAATCTAAGAGCTCCCTTCAGATAGCGACTCACCAAGGGATGAGATCCCACAGTACGACCGTCCACCAGCCCATGCTGAGCCGAAATGGCGGCAACATACACCCTCATTGTAGAGGCTGAGAGCCCCTTATCCAACAATGTCTGTAGATAGCGGAGCAGTATTGGTACAGAGCACATGACTGGATCCACATGTTGGCCCTCACACCAACTACGGAACAATTTCCACCTGTTAGAGTACAGCGCTCTAGTGGAGGGTGCACGAGCGTTGAGCAATGTATGGACAACCGCCTGATCGCAGGAGTTCAGCAGTGAACCCGGCCTCTCAGGGGCCAAACATGAAGCTGGAGCCGATCTGGCTGGTGATGCCAAATGCGGCCCCCTACTTGCGACAGGAGATCCGGCCTCGATGGGAGAGGCCAAGGTGCTCCGTTGAGAAGCCGTCGGATCATGGGAAACCATACCCTCCCCGGCCAGTATGGAGCCACCAGCAGCACCGTGTGACCGCATGTGGCGATTCTGTGAAGTGTCAGCCCGAGCAGTGGGATTGGAGGGAATGCGTACAAGAGGCAGTCTAGGGGCCATGGGTAGGCTAATGCGTCCTGCCCCAATGGACTGGTTGGATCCGACAGGGAGAACCACAGTCGACAGTGTGTTGATGTGCTCGAAGCAAACAGATCCACTTCTGCTCTCCCGTACCTCTCCCAGATCTCCTGGACCACTGAGGGGTCCAACCTCCACTCGCCTGGAGGAGGACTCTGGCGAGAAAGCATATCTGCAGCCTGGTTGTGAACACCTGGCAGATGTACTGCCCTGAGACTGGCAAGGCGAGGAAAAGCCCACTGAAGAAGTCTCTGAGCCTCCTGCAGAGACTGCCTGGACCTGACACCTCCCTGATGGTTCACATGGTAGACCGTTGACGTATTGTCTGATCGGACAAGGACATGTTTCCCTTCCAAGGCTGGAAGGAAATGTTTGAGGGCTAAGTACACTGCGCGGAGCTCCAGTGCATTTATATGTAGTCCCTGCTGAGCGGCCCAGGTTCCTCTGACTGTCCTGTGCTTCCACACAGCCCCCCAGCCTGAGAGAGATGCATCCGTCACCACTATCTCCCGGCGAGAGGGTAGTGAGCCCATGGCGACGCCCCGGCACAGGCTCGCCCTCCTTCTCCAGGGTTCTAACAGCCCACGGCACTGGCTGGAGTTCCTCACCAGCCTCTTCTGGTGCCTCTTGGGGTCGAGGCCTAAGCCGTTGACCAACAGCTGCAGGGGGCGCAACGAAAGGAGTCCCAGGGGCACAATTGCGGATGCCGCAATCAATGTGCCCAGTAGACGAAGGAGCAGGCCGTATGTCAGCCTTGTACTCCCCCGTACACGAGCAACAAGGCCCACAATATCCTCCACTCTCCGCGGGGAGGGGCAGGCCCGCATTGAAACTGAGTTGAGGGCGATGCCGATGAACACAGTGGTTTGACTGGGAGCCAGAGAGCTCTTGGCGAGATTCACCGTGAGCCCTAGCTGAGCGGCATGGGCCAGAAGGGTGGACGTGTCGCTGAGTGCCTGCTCTTGGTTCGAAGCACATACCAGCCAATCGTCTAAATACGGGAGGATCCGCATGCCTCTGGCTTGCAGCGGAGCAAGCGCTGCCGCTACGCATCTGGTGAAGATCCGGGGGGCGAGAGAGAGCCCGAATGGGAGCACCCGGAACTGATAAGCCCGCCCCTTGAAAGCAAAGCGGAGAAACTGTCTGTGGTGTGGTGCTATTGGCACATGAAAATAAGCATCTTTCAGGTCGATGCTTGTGAACCAATCGTCCTTTGATACGGCCTGGAGAACATCCACAGTGCGTAGCATTCGGAAACGAAAAACCTTCAGGTACTGATTCAACTGCCTGAGGTCGAGGATGGGCCGGAGGCCGCCGTCCTTCTTCGGAATAAGGAAATAAATGGAGTAGAACCCTCTTAGCTGAGCTGAACCAGGTACACTCTCTATTGCTCTCTTCTCTAGGAGCTCTGAAATCTCCCGACTGAGGGCTTGAGACCTCAGCGGGTCGTCGACCACCGTCATCCGTACCCCAGTGAAACTTGGGGGCCGACGACTGAACTGAATTCTGTAACCCTCGGATAGCGTTGATACCACCCAAGGGTCTGAAGTCAAGGCTTCCCAGCGGCTCAGATGTTGTGGGGTGAACCGGCTGAGGCCCGGGTCGGGAGAGTCACCTCCGACTCCCCCGGTCCTGAAATGGTTTAGAGGATCGGCTGGCAGGGGCCCCACGCCTAGGAGCCCTGCCTGTGGGCGGCCGGAAGGAAGGCTGTTGGGGGCCTTGTTGGGGTTGGCCCTGCCTCGGAAAGGGACGTCTGGCTCCCGAGGAGCTCTGGTCCCTGGTTGCTGGGTAAGGAGTGCCTGTGCGCCTGGGCTGAGGTGACGGGGCTGGGCGTAAGTCTGCAAACTGCCGTCTGGATCTGTTCGCCTGAACACTACGCTCCAGGGCCTCTTGAGCTGCGGGCCCAAACATCTGGCCCGGAATGACGGGCAGTGTGCGGAGCGTCCTTCTGCACCCCTCTGTCAACGGGGCCTGGGCGAGCCACACCTGGCGACGGGCCAAAGTCAGGGTGGACATCAGTTTGCCAAGTTCTCTAGTCATATAGCCGAAGGCAGCGAGTGAGGCCTTACTCAGGGTCTGAGACGGGGCATCACCCTCCGCCGTGCGGAGGGACTGGCCTAGTGCCAGTATAAGGTGAGAAAGAGAATTCCCGATACGTGCCGCCCGAGCTGCTATATCGTAGCTCCTGGTGAGGTAGTCATCAGTTACCCTGCATTGTGCTCGTGGGCAACGAGCATCCGGTCTGAGGGCCTCATCCGGCGACACTATTAAGGACGCCACGGCCGGGTCCATAGCCGGCACGTGGTCCAATCCATATTCTCCCGCTTTGTCCATGGCCGCAAAGGCCCTGCAGTCTCGTGACAGGTTGAGACTGGCCCTGGACCTGGGATCCGACCAACACATTTGAAGCTCGGTGATGAAGTCCTCAGACACTGGCACTCTATAAGAGGGCTGCTGAGCGTGCCCGAAGAAGGCATTAGGAGGGGGGGCTTCCCCCGGGGGGACATCAAGTCCAAGTCGTGATAAGGCCAGCTGAACAGCCTCCCTAGCTGCAGAGAGCCCAGTCCCATGAGGCTCTGCCTCAGATCCCTGAGAGCCTGTCCCCGAGCGGGTGGGGGACCCGCCCGCTTCCTCCACGTCCTCATGCTGTGCCGTTCCGGACGTAAACTGGGAGTCCGAGGCTGCAATAGACATAGCATCGTCCTCATGTTGATCAGCAACATCGACAGTATCATGGCCATAGTTCCCATCTCTGACCTGGAGTGGAGGCGCTGGGGCCACAGCATCGGTGCGGGGAGCACCAGGCTGCAGTTTGAGAAGAAGGGCCTTAATTTGAGCAAACTCAGTGGTTAATGTGTCCACTTTGTGAGACAACGGATCCTCCCGACGCCTCCTCTTGGTGTCTGAGGGCTCAGTACCTGGGCGCTGGCGCTTAGAAAGACCCTTTACAGGGCTCAAGACTGGCATTCCTGAGGAAGGTATTTCGGTGTCCTCCTCAGCCGCAGCCAACCTCTCTTCCCTCTCAGCGAAAGACATTATACTGCAATTAGTGCAAGCGTCCTCCGTCAAGGCTTGCCTCAGATGCCCAATGCCAAGACAGTGTGGGCACAGGTCATGGCCATCTTCCGATCCCATAACAGCCGAGCATGTGTTACAGGTGTCACAGCCGTCATACATTGCTATGTTGCGGTGGTCCGCACGCGGTTGTAAAGCGTCAGAATGGGAAACGCTAATACTTTATATTCCGTTGGTCCAGCGACGAGCAGTAAGGAGTGGGAAACACTCGCAATGCTGACGCTATGTTGTAAAGTGGCTGTAAAGCGGCAGAATGGGAAACACTCAACGCTAATACTTTATATTCCCTTTGGTCCAGCGACGAGCAGTAGGGAGTGGGAAACACTCGCGATGCTGAGGCTCTATGGCGGTGGGCCACACGCCGCGGTGGCGTGGTCCCTTAAAAGCGGTAGATCGCTTTTTTTTTTTCCTCTTGTAAACAGTATAATAACTGCACTCACCGTCGCTCCAATGTACGGCTACTCCACGTTATCCGTGTCGGGACAAGCAACAACGGTGGAGCGGGCGAAGCTCACGCTGCTATCTGTTGTTAGCTTCAGTGCTAGCAAGCTAGCTCCATTCACCGCTGCAGGCTCCTACATGCTTCGTTTTCCTTTTTTCTCTTTTCTCTTCCTTTTCGGTTCTATCCGATGTATAAAACAGACTACGCAGTCTCTGGAGGACGAACTAGTCCGTAGCCCCAACCTTCTTGGTTACGAGACTACACGCGCAGCTGTAGATATCGACCTACGCCTCTTGGAGGCGAAAAGATGAAAGAGGATGATCGCTGTGTACACCGCACCTATGTAGGTAGCGTGCGCGCACACAGGTCACGAGTGACTTTGTTGGTATTAATATTCGACCTATGCGCGAGCGCGCGATGAATATCCAGGTGTTGAAAACACTGCCTCTGGCGGTCAGAAGGAATGAAGTAGAACAGTTTATTTCATTTATTTCTATTTAGTTTCTTGCTGTAGCTGAATATCAGAACCAGCAGGACAGAACAGGGTGACTTTATTCATCACAGGTTTAGAGGTGTGTAAACACTAAACAGGTGGATGGAATTATACATAATTTGTAGTTTTCTGTAAAGGGAAGAAGAATAGATAGAAAGAAGAGCAGGGAAAAGAAGATACAGAACAGGTCAGTACATTATAGGGTTTAAGTGGCTCATGAATTACTTAATTAATTAATTATGTAATACAGTTGACCTTTCCTCCCTACGTGTTTGTGTATTATTTATGTATTTATTTATATCTGAGTTTATTTTTTCTTCCCTCTGCAGATTTTTTTATTTAATGAGTTAATCAATCGGTTATGTTTTTTCTTCCCTCTGCAAATGTGTTTATTTATTTATCTCTTCATTTAATCAATTAGCCTAATAGGCTCTATGCACAGCAGCCATATTATCACTTCCTTCACAGGTGTTACCAATGATACTAATGAAGGCTCTGTTCCATTTAGTGTAGCACAGTGGTTCTCAGATTTTCAAATTCCACGACCACCATAACTCTTGAGAGTGTACAAATGGACCATTTGGTTCCATTTGTACACTCTCAGAGTTACACATACGTAAGGGGCCATTTGGAAATCCCTCAAGGAACCATGAGGGGTCCCTGGACCCACCCACAGGTAGCCTGATTATCAGACTGAAGCTGCGTGGAGCTAACACCTGTAACACCTGTGAATGTCCTCACAATATGGCTGCTGTGCATAGAGCCTATTGATGAATTCATGTTGAGTTTATTCTTTTCCTCCAGATGCAGGGGGACAAGGAAGGCTGGCAGCCTGCTGGCGGGGAGGCGGCGGAGGACGACATGGCCGGAAGCGACTTGGGCGACGGAACCGTCAGCCAGCCGACGCTGCCGTCGGTGAGCACCGCCGTCGCACAGAGCAGGAGCCACGCCCACGGCGAGGAGCTGACGACTCCGCCCACAACGGGACCCCTTAAGCGGGGGAGCCTGCAGGGGAGCGAGGGGGGGGCTCGGACCTCTCTGACCTTCTCCTCCTCCTCTAATGGACTGTACAGACTCCAGTCAGAGGGAGAGAGGATGGGCGGCGCCCCCTGGAGGAGACTGACACGCACACGTAAGATATAGCCTACCTAGCTCTGAATCATAGCCTAGAGTGGACCGCGTCCCCTTAAGGCTATGGTACCGATGAGCCAATGCAGCCGACCCACAGGGTACATAACGTGTCGTCGGGAGTGAAAATAAGAAATACACTTTCGCTACTCAGACGGTTTTATGGAGTTGAAAGCCAACTCTACTACCACACAGGTCAGAGGACCGCATTACACCTTGAGATAACGTATCATTGGATGTTATTCTGCACTGCAACGTTCGAGCGATGTTCCGTAAAAACATCTCTGAACCAGGAAGTGTCTCTCCGTCCAGTGGAATATTTTACGTTTTGGCCAAAAAGTGTATTTTAGACGTGAGGGGGGTGGCTCAGAGTGTTCCCACTTAGTAGAGTTGGCTTTCAACTCCATAAAACCGTCTTTGTTTTAGTGAGTAGCGAAAGTGTATTTCTTATTTTCACTCCCGACGACACGTTATGTACCCTGTGGTGCGGCTGCATTGGCTCATCGGTACCATAGCCTTAAGGGGACGCGGTCCACTCTAGGCTATATTCAGAGCTATAGCCTACCTATTACTCCTCAAACATTGTTTTATGAAAAATGTATATGCAAATGTTTTTTTCCAAATTCTTCACGCTATTTAAAGATTTTAAGGGCTGGGTTACGAAAATACCCGCCCCCTCCTGCCTCTGATTGGCCTACCAAACGCCCCCCTTCTGTGACACACGCAGAAGCTTGCCTCCTCTAAAATGGCGCCCGAGATACAGATGCCTCAGAGCCGGAGGAGGTGTCTACCTTTATATGTCTATGGTTTTCAACCTTTGCTCAGGGCCACTTGAAAACCTTTGCTCGGGGTCCACTTGAAAATCTCAAAATCGGTCACGGCCCACCAATCTGACCACTTAAAGGAGCATTCCGGACTAGCCTTTTTCTTACCTTTTATATGATGTCATTATATCCTAGGACGAGTGGTAAAGTAGAAAATGTCCATAACTCCATACCGAGTCCACCGCAGCTTTTCTTTGGCTTTTCTTTTTACTTTCATGACGACAGAAACCTCTCCAGAGTGTACGTGTTAGATGCACCCCTCTGGAAGTCTTGCAAGACAAGATTTCACCCGTGATTTCGTCCAAGCCTCTTGTAAACACTAAGGTAGCCCATTTGGGACAAAAACACTGTCATTATGAACGTCAGATATCACCCAAAAAATAACAATTCGAGCGATAAAAATACGCGATCTAGCGCATGGACCGTCCGCTCTGGTTTTTAGCTGCGGTGGACTCGGTATGGAGTTATGAAGATGTTCTACTGTACCACTCGTCCTAGGATATAATAACATCATATAAAGATAAGGAATAGGCTAGTCCGGAATTCTCCTTTAACCCAGCAGCAGACAGGCTGTCGTGGTGCATTTTCAGAGCATGTTATGATCAATCAAGTGTTTTGAGGTGGACCAATGGAACAAACATAGTATACGCTTAAGTTCTATAATTGTATATCGGTATCACAATAAAAACACTTTTTTTTTTTTTTTAACCCATGAAGACCTGGAACGCATCTATGTCACTTAAGATTTCTTTGGCTATTTTTTGAAAATCGTGAAAAAAGAAATATATATATTCTTTCATTAGAGGCCTCAGGTCTTAATGGGTTAAGCAAAACACCAATTTTTTTTTTTCTTTTTTTTACATATTTTGTTTTATATGAATGCTATTAAAACCTTAATGTTTTGCCAATAATTTGGGGGCCCACTTGCAGTATCCTCACAAACCACCAGTTGGGCCCTGGCCCACAGGTTGAGAACCGCTGGTGTAGCTGATCCACGTATATCCATAATGCAAACGAGTTACGCAAAGACCCGCCCTTGGAAACGCCCCGCCTGCCTCTGATTGGTCTAAACTTTAGGACAACGTTTCGACCCGACCGGGTCGTCTCCTACCGAGACGATACATTTTGCACTTCAAACTTTGTACTGTAAAATGCATATTTTCCCTTCATCTTTATCCTTTTAGTATAATATATTGGTTTATGCTTATTTTGGCTTATAGTTTACCGGTAGTTGCTTATTTGGGCTTGGTTCCCTCAAATTAATATATATTTGGCCACAGATCTGAAAATATTTTTTTTGTATTCAAAATGTTTCAAACGTTTATTATTCAAGATTTCTCTTGAAAATAGCAGATCTACAAGCGCAGTTGTGAGCTTGTAGATCTGTTATTTTTCAAATATCTGATGTAAAGGCTCAAAGTGTTCATGCGGCCTACAGTCTTATTCATACTCACTATCCCTTGCATTATCAAAGGTAACTTAATTGAAACATCAGTTTAATTTGTTTTTAAAAAGTAACACGTCGGGCGCCGCCATCTTTGAATCAGTTGTTGACCAGGGAACGAGCTCTGGCCAATCAGAGGCAGGCGAAGCGTTTCCAAGGGCGGGACTTTGCGTAACTCGTTTGCATTATGGATATATATACGCAGCTGATCCTACTTTGTTGTTTTTGTGACTGCTAGTGTGAACACAGCATTACTGCTGGGCAGTGTGTTCTGTGTCCTCTGTTGACTCACACTGTTGACTTTGGTGGGAGAGGTGAGACCAGGACACAAAGACCAAACATCTGTTATACACACACACACACACACACACGCACGCACGTTAATTTTGTCGGCTAAAACTATGACGAAAAATGTTTGTTGACTAAAATGTTAGGGAGGGACCAGTGGAGAAGAGATCCAGTAGAACTAAAAGACAAGTCTTTGTATTATGCTGGCTATTTTCAGCATGCAACCAGGTGTAAAATCAGCCATTACGATGCCATCAAGGTCTGCCAAAATACATTTTTGCCGTCAAAATCAACTGTAGATCTAACGGTAGTCGACTAAAATCTTATGATATTTAGTCGACTAAAACTAGACTAAAACTAAAACTTTTCAGATGACTAAGATATATGTGTATACTCAATGTGCAAGGGTTGGGCAATATGGACAAAATCAAATGTCACAATATTTTTTACCAAATACCTCGATATTGATACTGTGGCAATAATATTGTATTATTTTTTTGTTTGATTGATTCATTAATTGATTCATTGATTGATTCATTGATTGATTCATTGATTTATTGAACACTTTATTGACCTTTTTTTTAAGTACAGGCAGTGCAAAAGGTTAAAAACGTGTGACACAAAAAGGCTTGTTTCCAAAGGGTCTCACATCACGATATCCATATAATGTTGATATCGTCCAGTATTGCCCAGTGCTGATATGTGTCCTCCATCATCATCTAGAGTCCACGGCTGACCTCTCAAAGGACGAGCTGAGGACAAGACTCCAGGAAGTATCAGAGGTACGGGAAACACCATAATTCTTGGAAATGGTTTCAAATAGCAGCTCTGTCCTCCACAAATATTTTTGCATAGTCGTTAGAATGTTTCCATTCATCTGTATTGGAAGAAAAAATGAAATGGAACAGAAATATCATATTTCCAACATTATTTCCACATCGTTGTCCACCAGAGGCAAAGATGTCAAGTGGTTTAATGATCTTTTTGTCTTGGCAAATATTTGACTTGTTCACTGTGGCCTGTGTCCTCACTGTGTGTGTCACCTGTGTGTGTCACTGTAGGAGTCAGAGTTTCTGCGCTGTGAGCTGGAAGTGACGCGACGTTACCTGGAGGGCAAATACGAGGCCCTGAAAATACTCCAGGGACAGGTGACCACACACACACACACACACACACACACACACACACACACACACACACACACACACTCTGTATCTGTACAGTAAAACACCACACACACTCTGTATCTGTACAGTAAAACAGTGGTTCTCAACCTGTGGGTCGGGACCCCTAGGGGGGTCCTCACATGATTCTTGTTTTTTGGGGGGGTCCCCAGATGTTAGTAAAGTGACAATGTACCTGTTTAATACCAAAAAGAAAGAAAGAAAAAAAATTAAATGAAGAAAAAAAAATTACTGCATCAAAAGTAATTATACTATAAAAACTGGTCAAACATTGGCCAAATTGTCAAATAATATAAGAGAGAGGCAAAAATTGTGAAAATATCCGATCTACAAGCTCACAACGCTGCCTATGTACAAGCCGTTGTGAGCTTGTAGATGGCTATTTTCCCAATATGTATCTGTGGAACCGAGTCAAACTAAATACATTAAAACAAATATTAAACTGGTCCCCAGTTCAAATATGATTATTTTAGGGGGTCGCTAGTTCAAATTTTGGAGGGTCGCTGCCTGAAAAGGTTGAGAACCACTGCAGTAAAACACCACACACACTCTGCATCTGTACAGCAAGCCTCTTTTCTGCAGCTGATGTGTCCCGATTTTGTATCCACTTTCAACCTGGCTTCCCTGCATTATTTTGGGCATGTCTACGCGGAAGTTTTCAAAAATAGTTAAAGTTTCAAAGCAATTTGAAAAACCAGTCATTCTAAGTAGGAAACCTGTACTAATCAAAACATTTAAGAGTCCTGTAGCGTAGCCAAAAGCATTTATTCCACACGCTACACATTCCACAGTCTGTAGCTCTTTGTTATGCAGAGTGTCTTCTAGACTAGAGCGGCAGCAGGCAGGAAGGGGAGGGGCTGTAAGCTGATTCTGTTGATAGTGAACACCAATCCTGACTCACACAACGGCTTCTTCTGCTTATACTAATACCCCAATGCATGATGGGTACAGGATTCTAATTCCAAAAAACTATATATTATAGTCAAATGCAGCACATTTCATCTAAACTAGCATCAACTATGTCAGAGTAATGTATGTAAGTTAACATAGTGGTGTGTTGTGTGGGTGAGTATATGTGTTGCAGTAAGCCTCAGTGTGACTGCTATGTGAGTGAGTGACTTCCTCCATGTCTCGCATGTACAACTCATACTTACCTGGCAAGGGAGACACCATGATCAAGAAGGTGGTTCACCCAGGGCGAGGCTTAGCCATTGCACTCCGTGCTTTGCTGACCCCTGCGAATTCCTCAAATGTGGGAATCTCGATTGCATAATTTCTGGTAGTGGGGGACTGCGTTCGCGCTCTCCCCTGATTAAACTGTGAAAAATAAGATAAAATACCACTCGGTATATTGAGGTCACTATGACAATCCTAACTCACGAGTTAATCACTGCTTTGCGTCAGGGTCTAATCATCCTGTCAGGGATGATCTCCATAGATTTTCTTTTTTTTTAAATAATACATTGACAATACAATAAAACACTATCACAAGATAAAAATAAAATGACAGTAAACAATAACACAAAGACAAAACTAAAACAGACAAATAGAAACACTTAAAATGAATTGAGAGATATTGTGAGAAGGAAATCACTGTTTCTGAAAAACAGGACAAGAACAACAAGTGGGTAACAACTAATACTAAGTTTGTTGTAATAAGCATTCATTAGCTAATAATGCACTTATAAGTCCTTATAAGATGCTTATTAACATTATTGCATTGATAAGACTGTACAAGTGTTAATTATATCAATGTAAACATGTTTGTTGTTAGATTATAAGGCATGTATACACACTTATGAGAAACTTTAGTTTATAGACTACTTAAGAACATTAATAAAAGCGGAGGTATAGGTTACTGTCTGAACGAACTCACCAGTGACAGACAGTGGTGTTGTGTAATCATGCCTGCCTGTTTTTCATGTGAGGCTCTCCGTTCCCCCCCGCCTCCGCGTCCATGCCTCCCAGACCCCTCCCACACGCGGCCCGTGTCAATCAATCAAGATTCTTGATTGTGAATGCTTGATTCTCATCTGGGTCATTCCTACTCTTTGGTGCCATTTCGGGACATGTTATGCTAAAGATGGCCATTACTCCTCATGTAATGAAGAATATGGTAGCACAGCATTGTGAACACTGAGTAATAATTTGAATATCGTTATCAAGCATATTTACAGAATTATTAAAATGTATCAATGTCCTCTATAGTGAAGCATAATCCATTAATAACATTTGGTGAGAAACATTAGAAGGGGGAACAGTCAATTCAGGAAGATTTTAAGCATTAAAATACATTCATCACCATTAATAACATTTGGTGAGAAACAGAACTAATACTATCTAATAATAATAGAATAATAAATAAACGTGATTGGGGACACAGCTTACTTCTACTCAAATCAAAGTGATTATTTTAATTTAATTCACCCTGAGGTACATATCTTTGTGTTCTATGGTAGAGGTTGGAATTAGTGTTTTTTTGCATATTGTTTTTAAAATTCAATATCTATCTATCCTATTGGATCTATCTATTCTATTCTATGATAAAAGTTGTGTCCTTCCTGTGTGCTTTTTTTTGCAAACCAGCAGTGCCGTGTATTTTGCTGTGACAGCTAGCCAATGACACGCGTCGGGGGAGCGGTCTGGGAGGAAGGGACAGGGAGGGGGGAGGGGAGGGGGGACGGGCGCGCGGGGAACGGAAAGCCTCACATGAAAAACAGGCACCACAGTGTCTATAGCTCTTTGTTATGCGGAGTGTCTTCTTAGACTAGAGCGGCAGCAGGCAGGAAGGGGAGGGGCAGTAAGCTGATTCTGTTGATACTGAACACCAATCCTTACTCACACAACGACTTCTACTGCTTATGCTAATACCCCAATGCATGATGGGTACAGGATTCTAATTCCAAAAACTATACATTGTAGTCAAATGTAGCACATTTCATCCACACTAGCATCAACTATGTCATAGTAATGTATGTAAGTTAACATAGTGTTGTGTTGTGTGGGTGAGTATATGTGTTGCAGTAAGCCTCAGTGTGACTGCTATGTGTGTGAGTGACTTCCTCCATGTCTCGCATGTAC
Organism: Gymnoscopelus microlampas; assembly: GCF_963454915.1. Taxonomy (NCBI): domain Eukaryota; kingdom Metazoa; phylum Chordata; class Actinopteri; order Myctophiformes; family Myctophidae; genus Gymnoscopelus; species Gymnoscopelus microlampas. The sequence goes on from NC_139941.1 coordinate 4,635,360, forward strand.
AACTCATACTTACCTGGCAAGGGAGACACCATGATCAAGAAGGTGGTTCACCCAGGGCGAGGCTTAGCCATTGCACTCCGTGCTTTGCTGACCCCTGCGAATTCCTCAAATGTGGGAATCTCGATTGCATAATTTCTGGTAGTGGGGGACTGCGTTCGCGCTCTCCCCTGATTAAACTGTGGAAAATAATATACAACACAATATGTTAAGGTCACTGTGGCACTCATAACTCGGGATCTAATCATCCTGTCAGGGTTTATTCCTCAATAATGTCCAGATCCCCATTGATTATCCCTTGCTTGAATGTGGATTACAATTGAATGGTACCAAATACAAGATGATAAACTGTTCAGGTGAATAGTTAATGGTGAATTCAGGGACGTAGTGAGAAGGAAATCCCTGTTTCGGAAAAATAGGACAGGAACAACAGTGGGTAACAATGTATAGAACAAGAGTTATACTAAGTTTGTTGTAATGAGCATTCATTAGTTAATAAGTCCTTATAAGATGCTTATTAACGTTATTGCATTGATAAGACTGTACAAGTGTTAATCATAGAATTGTTAATATGTACATTTTAAGATTATAAGACATGTATACACACTTATCAGAAACTTTAGTTTATAGACTGCATAAGAATATTAATAAAAACCTTATGAGTTGCTTATAATTGCATTACAAATAGCATTCAGTCTCTCTAACTTACATATTGTGTAATTGTTTAACTTTTATTAAGCTGTTTTGATGCTTTATTGACATATTATGCATTTACAAGCAGTAAACTATGCACTGATTAACAGTTTAACTAAGATTTTAGCATCTAGCTGGTGTAAAGTGGGAACAATGCCTTGTTAAGGCTAATACATCATTTATTATGCACTTATTAAAAGTTAACTATGCTTTTTGCTTCTAGCTGGTCTAATGTGGGAACAGTTCCTTACTAAGATCAATACATCCTTTACATGCAGTGAAATGTTGGTTAAAAGGATATCATGCATTGGCCGGGAATCGAACCCGGGCCTCCCGCGTGGCAGGCGAGAATTCTACCACTGAACCACCAATGCTTACAGGCCTTGTTAAAGCGTCATTCCGGACTCTGTAACCGGCAGTTTAAAATCCTAGCGTGATGTGACGTTAGGATTGACGTTGCACCGCCGATCCGATTGATATAACCATATATGGAGATCTCTGTATGTGTCAGTCCTTGCCCCTTCATGCCCATATATGGAGATCCCTGATGTCATCAGTATATATATATACATATATGGGCATGCCCCCTTAAGTGCCCATATATGGAGCTGAGTGATTTGTTTGCGCCTGATGCCACATTGAGGTTGGACAACACACTCCATAATTGGGCGTACCTGCATTGGCAATGGTTATAGCTGAGTCATGACCTGACATGAATGTAACGGGTAGTGCAGGTATTTTAGGGACAAGGCTGGTGGCGCAAAATAGCAACTCGGCCACTGCAATGCCCCTTGTGCAAGGCTAAATCCCCAAATAGTGGGTAGTGCGACTTGGGCGCAAAATAGGGAATCTATTATTTTGCAAATTCCAATGACCCCTCCTATGTTCCAATACCCCCTCCTATATGCTTTGCCGGAGTTGCCCCAGTGGCCTAACGGATAAGGCACTGGCCTCCTAAACCAGGGATTGTGCATTCGAGTCTCGTCTGGCGTGTCTAACAGCAGAGTGGCGCAGCGGAAGCGTGCTGGGCCCATAACCCAGAGGTCGATGGATCGAAACCATCCTCTGCTAGCTGCATTTTATCAGCAGAGCATATAAAATGCTGTGGGGAACATTCACTGATAAATAGCACATCTACAAGCTCACAACTTGTAGATCGGACACTATGTTTAGTATGTTCCTAAGAGTTCTGAAAGTTCTTGCCTAGAATGAGTAATACTTCATGTATTGCTTTTGACAACATCAAGCTAGCTCTGACCTGTGCTCTCTCACACAGTGGTAAACATTTTGGCTGTGCTGGCTATAGTGTTGATTTTGACAGCAAATTTTGATTTCGTTTTAGTTATAGTCTTTTGAATAAAATTCCATTTAGTTTTAGTCATATTGTAGTCATCTGAAATGTTTTAGTTTTTGTCTAGTTTCAGTTGACAAAATATAAGATTATAGCCGACTAAATCTACAGTTGATTTAGTCGACTAAAATGTATTTTGGCGGTGCCTTGATGGCGTCGTAATGGCTGATTTTACACTTGGTTGCATGCTGAAAATAGCCGATCTACAAGCTCACAACGCGTCTCAGCGCGACACGTTGTGAGCTTGTAGATCTGCTATTTTCAGCATGCACACCCTAGCGCAACCAAGCATAAAATGACTTGTCTTAGTTTAACTGGATCTTCTCCACTAGTCTCTCTCTAACATTTTAGTATAGTTTTTATTTGTTGACGAAATTGTCATTATATTTAGTCTTAGTTTTAGTCATCGTAGAATAGTTTTTACTTAGTTTTCGGCAGTGAAAAAAGGTAGTCGACGATCATTTTTCGTCATAGTTTTAGTGAACGAAATCAACACTGGCTGGCTACCTGCTCCAATCGACTCGAAAAAAAAAACACTGTCTATATTATCTATTTAGAAATTCCGTCCGTGTTTTCTGGGTCAGGCTGGGTGAGCTTTTCTGGTTTGAGTACCCGCCTGTCCGCCACTTCACATTGAAGGAAAGTGCACCAGATCTGTGCTATCTTAAAAAGGAGTTTCTGCTCACTGACAGCAACGCTATATTAATATAACAATATAACAAAGTAAAGATCAACACAGCCCCTACTTCAACAAATGATTGACACACAGTTGTTTCCTTAGTTTTTTAATACCATGTTAGTTGGCCTGCAGGCCAAAAACTGTCCCTTTAGTGGTGAGTTAGTCATTAACATCGGATGATAAGAGGAAAATGATGTGTATGAATTTGTATTTACACACTTTCATGTTCACATAGCTTCCATTTATACCCCAGGAATACATTGAATTTAATTTCTTAGAGTAAAAAAAAGAAAAAGACCACTAGGTCATTACACAGTCATTACAGAGCTATGCTGTTGTCCTGATACCACTTGATATCAGTCATTCTAAGTAGGAAACCTGTACTAATCAAAACAAACATTTAAGAGTCCCACAGTGTATGCAAAAGCATTATAGTCCACAGCATTCAGTCTATTCCACACGCTACACATTCCACAGTGTCTGTAGCTCTTTGTTATGCAGAGTGTCTTCTAGACTAGAGCGGCAGCAGGCAGGAAGGGGAGGGGCTGTAAGCTGATTCTGTTGATACTGAACACCAATCCTGACTCACACAACGGCTTCTTCTGCTTATGCTAATACCCCAATGCATCATGGGTACAGGATTCCAATTCCAAGAAATATATATTATAGTCAAATGTAGCACATTTCATCTAAACTAGCACCAACTATGTCAGAGTAATGTATGTAAGTTAACATAGTGGTGTGTTGTGTGGGTGAGTATATGTGTTGCAGTAAGCCTCAGTGTGACTGCTATGTGTGTGAGTGACTTCCTCCATGTCTCGCATGTACAACTCATACTTACCTGGCAAGGGAGACACCATGATCAAGAAGGTGGTTCACCCAGGGCGAGGCTTAGCCATTGCACTCCGTGCTTTGCTGACCCCTGCGAATTCCTCAAATGTGGGAATCTCGATTGCATAATTTCTGGTAGTGGGGGACTGCGTTCGCGCTCTCCCCTGATTAAACTGTGAAAAATAAAATGCCACATAATATATTGAGGTCTCTGTGACGATTATAACTGTTCAGGTGAATAGTTATGGGGAATTCAGAGACATTGTGAGACAGAAAGATACTTATTAACATTATTGCATTGACGGTACACATTTTAATTATAGCATTGTAAACATGTTTATTGTTAGATTATTTTATTAGACATGTAGAATACACACTTATGAGAACATTTAGTTTATAGACTGCTTAAGAACATGAATACAAGCTATACGAGTTGCTTATAATTGTTTATATTAGCATTACAGCTATAACAGCATTCAGTCTTACTAACTTACATATTATGTCATTGTGCTACCTTTATTAAGCTGTATTGTTGCTTTATGAACATTAAAATAGTTTATTATGCATTTACAAGCAGTAAACTTTGCACTGTTTAACAGTTTAACTCAGATTTTAGCATCTAGTGAGTCTAAAGGGGGAACAATGTTTTGTTAAGGCTAATGAATCCTTTATTATACACTTATTAACAGTTAACTATGGTTTATGCTTCTAGCTGGTCTAAAGTGGGAACAATACCTTACTAAAATCAATACATCTTTTACATGCAGTGAAATAATGGTTAAAAGGATGCCTTGCATTGGCCGGGAATCGAACCCGGGCCTCCCGCGTGGCAGGCGAGAATTCTACCACTGAACCACCAATGCTTGCAGATGTTGAAAACATGTGTCTTACAGGACAATGAAAACATAGCCTATACCTGGTGGAAAAAAATCATTTTAGAGACTGTAATGGCCCCTTCAGACTCTTAAATAACATCTCCTCAATTTATAGTGGTCTTATCTCTTTTGAAACGTCCTCACTTTTTGGGTTGAGGTATGGGAGAGGGAACTTGGGATTGAGCTGGCGGAGGAGGATTGGTGGAGTGAAGCACTATGCAGAATCAACTCTTCCTGCGCATGTGCCCGTATGTGTTTAATTCAATTCAAAGTAGTTCACAGGATTCACTACGCTTGGGCCAAGCTGAGTAGAATGTTTTCTGATACAACAGACTCCTGTATCAGATGTATTAATTTCCCTGCAGATCACACACACAATCTTTTTCCTTCTTTCTGGACAGCCCTTTTTGACACCCTCTCTGCGGTTCTTGGTTTTTCGGTCCCTCCCTGCCCATTGATCGCTATTTTTGGTGCAGGGGGGCAGATTTAATAGGTACCAGACGGATCTGTTCGCATTCGCTTCTCTTATAGCGAGACAGTGCATATTGCTCCACTGGAAGAGTCCTAACCCCCCTCCCACGACTTCTTGGTTAAAAGACCTGTCATCATTATTCACTTAAAGAAAATTAAGAGGTTAGAGGTTCCTTGAATTGTTTTATCATTATTGTTATAACTTTTTTTTATTATTACTATTATTATCATGTTATACACATTTAACTACCGGTATGTTTAATTCTATTATTCTCCCCTCAGGGTAGGTGGGTGGGCAGATGTTAGGGTTTGTTTTGTTGTATTGCATTTTTTGTATAGTTTTTTCTGTGTTATGTTTGTCCCGTATTTTAAAATGCCCCCCCCCCCCCCCAACAAAACACTTAACACTACTACTACTACACCCATAAACTTAATTTTATTGAACCAGTTAAGCCTATAATGATGACATGACCAAAATAGGAATGCCAGGTTGAAAGTGGTGGAAATTCGAGACACATTGGTTGCTTAATTGCTGATAATGATGTAAAAATAGTAAAATTATGACTGATACCTCTGCCAGACTGATATCGTTGTTGTCAGAAACCTTGTATCTCCATATTTCAACTTTGTAATTTTTTTTTTTTAAATAATAAGTGAAAGTGGTTAAGTGTATCTGTGAGTTTTATAAATACTGAACCAATGAAACGTACTAATACAAGCTTGTGGCTAAATAGTGACTACCTTGTATCCATCTCCTGAAAAGTAACATTTTTGGACATGAGTTTTTTTGTGTATCAGTCTCTATTACAGAAGCCGTTTATTCTACATCTGAGAGATCCATACCTTTCCTTAGTCCATACCTGCCAACATTAGCCTGTGAAACACAGGAAGACTGTGGTATGGCAAATGGCCTACCCTCCGCCCTGTACTACAGATTAATAGAACAAATACAAATATGTGAAAGTAAAATTACTTTTAATTCATCTTAAATGCATAATTCATCATAAAACCATGATGAATTATCATCATGAATACATTTTCTTTTACAGAAAAAAGAGAGACAGACAGACAGAGTGAGTGAGTGAGTGAGTGAGTGAGTGAGTGAGTGAGTGAGTGAGTGAGTGAGTGAGTGAGTGAGTGAGTGAGTGAGTGAGTGAGTGAGTGAGTGAGTGAGTGAGCGAGCGAGCGAGCCTGTGTGTGAGAGATTAACAACAGTAGTTACAGAAGAAAGAGTAAGTAAAGAAAACGAATCAGGAGTGTTTGCAGGTAGACTACAATATGGTCAGTGATGGACCAAATACTGGAGTTGAGTACCTTATCCACCACCGCACATGTTTTTGTTTTCTCCCGAAAGCTGATTTCTAAAATGCTTTTGACACCACTGGTCTCTCTATTTGTCCCATGCAGGCCATCCTTGACAAAGCCACCGGTCACACCAAGAGCCTGCTGCAGAAGAGTGAAGAGAGAGGCAAGGCTTTGGAGAAGGTAGGTGATACTCATGCACCTCCAGGGCTGTTCAAACAAGGGCTTGGGCGTGTTGTTGACACTAGCATGCCTTCATCAGTCTCTGGCCAACAGCCCTGGGCTAATGTAACTGTTCAAGTGACAACATCCTCCAGACACAGTTGACACAGTGTAGACATTAGTATGATTCAAAGGTTTTAGTTTTTAGTTTCATTTATTCGCACAATAAAAACAGTACAAAGGTAGCGTTATTAAAAGACACAGAAAATAAATGCAGGTGTGAAAGGAAACCCATATAGGGCTTATACAAGGTTCTCACCTAAAATAATAAACAAGTAGTACACAAGTTACACATAGTAACAAACATAAGACATGACAAACAACAAGTTCCTTGTGTGCAGCTGAATGTGTGGGTGCGTTTGTCTTGTGTGTGAGTGTGCGTGTGTGTGCGCGTGTCAAAGGAACCAAATGTACTGAAATACATTATGAATGAACTACTTTAAGACTTAAATTAACTACAAAGCAGGAGCATCCAGCTTTGTCGAGCGTCTATTACGAACACAATTGGCCCATGTTCAAGGGAGGGAAGCCGGGCGGGGAGGGTGATATTTGTCACTACACGTATTCCTAAGGGCTGGGGGCGGCACCTGTCAGCAGGGAGTGTTGGGCGGCAGTAGTAGGACGGAGGCTCTACGTCCTCCCGGTGGGGGCTCCTCAGGTGAGTCAGCAGGATACAACAGCAGTGACAACACAGAAATGTGAGGAATACATTGGCATAGCGACTAAATTGGGGAGAAAAAGGGGTAAAAATTGGGTTCGAAAACACTGAGGGGGGTCATACAGTATTATAATGTCTACTCAGGCTTTTATGTGCACCTAAGATATTTTTTAAGTTGCTTGATTCAATAGTTAGATATTTGATATAAATCTGATCAGGCATGCCTCCTCATATACAGCTTAGAGCCCATTCAAACTTCAAACTCAACGCTAACCACGTTAGACTCAATGACACCACATGTCCGTGGTTTAGCTGACTGTTATTGTCCTTCTAATGCATGACCATCTTTTCGTGATTACTTTTCTTTTTCTTTTCCTTTTTTTTTATCAAAAAAAGGAAAAGGTCCCTATTCTGGGGTGAATGTTTGACGAACATACAGATCTACAAGCTCAAAATGCTTTGTGTTGTTACGAGTTGTGAGCTTAAGTAGAATGGCTATTTTCTGTGAAGGTATTGGTGTAGAGGAAAAAAGACAGACCTTGTAGAGCCTTTCCGGTCAGCTAAGTATATAGGGCTAAAGTGGTGAAATGTCTTAACGTTAGAAAATAATGGGAAAAAAAAGTTAATAAAAAATAATTAATGGATATTTCAAAACAATAATAACTTTGTTCTTAGCGCAGAAAACGTTGATTTATCTATCATTCATTTTACTTCTAGGAAGTGAGTGGCTTGCAGTGGGAGGTCACCTTCAACCAGGTGCAGCTGAAAAACTTTGAGCAGTCGTGGCAGCAGAAATATGACAGGTGGGTTTGATTGATTGGTTGATTGAATGAATGAATACTTTATTAACACAATTAATTGTTAACAGTATACAGATATTACAGTCAAAGGTTATGCTAACAGGACAACAGAAAAATCCCCAGAGGGCTTGTTTCCATGGTGGTCCATGTACTCAATTAATCAGTAATACATACAATACAGTACAATACAATACATATCGGTAGAAAACTCAGTAGCATCAAACGTTGTATTCAGAGAAAGTAGGGGTTGGGGCGGGGGGGGGGGGGGAGGGGGGAGATGCTACTACCAAGGTGTTCTAGGAGTTAAATTATGCTTAATTGTATTTACACTCTTGTCATATCTGGTTTTGAACCACTTCAACCTTTTAGGCTTAGTAATCTGGGCCCGAGTTGGCTCTGTACTTTGACCACTATTCTCTGTCTACACCAACTCTCATGGGCAAAAATAGCCAATCCCCAATATTCTGGGGAGTGGAGGTTCCAATAGACTTGCTCTGTTTAACCTCAGAGTCTCAATTGTGTCTCAAGTCTCAATTGTGGGGGCAAACATTAGGCGAAAATATCCAACCTACAAGCTCACGCTGCGTCATGCTGCGAAGCGTCGTGAGCTTGTAGATTGGTTATTTTCAATATAGATCCCTGGGGGAAGGCATTCAACTAAGTATATAGGGGTTAAAGTGGTTAAACTATATTGTTGCTGGTCCTTGTAGTGTGTGTGTGTGTGTGTGTGTGTGTGTGTGTGTGTGTGTGTGTGTGTGTGTGTGTGTGTGTGTGTGTGTGTGTGTGTGTGTGTGTGTGTGTGTGTGTGTGTGTGTGTGTGTGTGTGTGTGTGTGTGTGTGCAATATATGTCCATTTTGAATGGACATATATTGCTACGGGGCTCTCTCATTTGTTAAATATGCTGAACAATGATGACCAGTATGTGAGAGCTTGCACGTTCATCTCTGTTCTTGGACCTAAAACGACGTAAGACCCCCCTGGCATGTCGCTCGGATCCTAGCTTCCTAGGCTTCAGGAGGAAACTTAGTGGAAAGCTAGACAGTCGCTCTCCCGGCTTTGGTGTGTGGTCAGACTGGCCGTACTTAAACGATCTGTGCTGTTGGGCTGATGTTACCTTGAAGTGGGTAGGGTCTAACTCTGAGGCGTTGGCTGTCTCGGAGGACTTTATATCTGACTCCAGTATTTCTGTCAGAGCATCTATGACTGTGTGTGGAACAGAACACCAACTCCCAATGACTAATGCCCGAGGTCGCCTCTTATGGGCACAACAGCAAAGGCAGCGGCAACATTGGACCGAGCTAAGACTGCAAGGAGACTGCATGTCTCCCTGCCGCGGACCATTCTGTCTCTCACTCTGTGTTCAAAAATGTTGCTTTAGACGAATGCATTGTTATCTTTACTCTGAAAGCGAGGTTGCAGGTTTTACCATCTAAACTTAACCTCTCCATCTGTTTTCCAGGCAACCATGCTCCTCACTGTATACATCATGGTCATGAACAAATAGCTGAAACCATGTCCCACATCCTAAACGGGTGCCATGTATACAGGGGACTCTACATAAGTAGGCATGACAGAATAGTGGATCTGATATCAAAAGATATCTCTTCTATTTTCAGGTCCTCCATTTTGCTGTATAAGCATTCTACTGTGAAGCCAAGCATGTTTAGCCTGTCTCTAACATTTCAGCTAACACCCCTGATGTCATTGTTGTTAATGAAAACCATAAGGAGGTGTTCATTCTCGAGGTCGGCTGTACTTCTGATTACAGCTTAGAGGAAGCCTTCCTAACCAAAGTGCTAAAATATCATCAGCTAGAGCAGTCTCTCAGCTAGGCTACAGATGTAAACTTTTGGTTTTTATCTTTGGAAGCCTAGGGCACGTGCACAAGTTGGTTGTAAGGGGCCTTCAAATGGCCGGCCTCTCCAAAAGGAGGGCTAAACAATTAGTAAGGTACTGCTCAATATCAGCTATTTTAGGAAGCCGCTCAATTTGGAGGAGGCGTTGTTTCCTTTACCCATGATTGTTGTCCGCTGTGTTCGACAAGTATGCCATCTTTTGTCTTGTATGTAACAATGCTCTGCTTTACATGCACTTTGTAACTGGCTGTTTTCCCATTATCTGACTGCACTGGCAGTGTTTATGTCCTTTGTACATCTTGTACTTCTGTTTATGTGGACATAAATAAAATGTCAAGTGTGTGTGTGTGTGTGTGTGTGTGTGTGTGTGTGTGTGTGTGTGTGTGTGTGTGCGTGCGTGCGTGCGTGCGTGCGTGCGTGTGCAGGGTTTGCACAGAGAGCAGGGCTTTGAGTGACGGTCTCGGGGGGAGAGTGAGGGAGGTGCAGGAACTGAGAGCAGAGAATGCTGGTAAGTTCCATTCCATTACAATACATACTGTATATTACATATCGTCACTGTCGGGTGGAAACCTTGTATGTCAAAAACAGTTCAGTATTTCTTAAATCCAGTGAATTGTACCCAACTAAATCTACTAAATACTAATGAATGGACATCTACGGCAGTGGTTCGGGGACCCCCAGGGGTCCTTGAGGGAGTTCCAGGGAGTCCATAGCAAAAAGTAACAGTTTAACCATATTTTATACTTCAGTGGACGACCTACAAGCTCACAACAAGTGTGTGTGTGTGTGTGTGTGTGTGTGCGTGCGTGCGTGCGTGCGTGCGTGCGTGCGTGCGTGCGTGCGTGCGTGCGTGCGTGCGTGCGTGCGTGCGTGCGTGTGTGTGTGTAGCTCTAAATCAGCAGTGTCTGGAGCTTCTGTCCATGCTGAGCGTCAGAGAGCAGAAGGCCTTTCAGGGCACCAAGCCACCAAGTGGCCGAGGACGAGAGGTGACCGTTCTGGAGGTGTGTGACACAGAGAGAGAGAGAGAGAGCGGGAGAGAGAGAGAGAGAGAGAGAGAGATAGAGAGAAAGAGAGACCAGCGAAATCAGCAGATCTAAAATCTCACGATGCGTGGCGGCAACACTATACGTTGTGAGCTTTGTTGTGTAATAAAGTATGAAATAGGTTAATCAGACTAATCAATTTGGTTTATTTGACCCATTAAGACCTGGAACGCATCTGTGTCACTTTTTGATTTGAGCTAAAAAGCATTATTTTACACTTTGGCTATTCAAAAATAGCAGATCTACAAGCTCAAGCTTGTACATCTGCTATTTATTTTTTTTCGTGGAAATGTGTGCAAGTCTTTCAATATATACTGTTTAAAGCGAACATTTTTAACTCTATTCGTCCCTGGAACAAAACATTTTGAGATGGTGGTCCGCGGCCAAATACATATCATTTTGGGGGTCCTTGACATGAACATTTTTGAGCACCACTGATATAGAAACATACTTTCTTTTCAGAATACTGTTGTTGAATTAGACATTTTGTAGTCTTAATGGGTTAAAAAAATGTTCACGGTGATTCTTAAACCTAATTTAGTTTTAACGACCCAGAAATAAACTATTTGAATTTGAAACCAAAAAATAATTGGCAAGTAGATAATCGACATTTGCAGCCATATTTTAATGCTGTCCTGTGACTGTCCCTCATCAGCTGGGTGTCCTGGGGGCGTGTCAGTGTCCCGGGGCAAGAGAGCCGTGTCCGTGTGCCCGCACCGCCGCTTCCAGCAGGAAACAAGTCCTTCAGCTCCGACACGAGGTACTGTACTGACCCAGACCATAAAGGGGGGTGTAAGTGATATGATAAAAAAACGAAAAACAAACAAACCAAAAAGGTTTATAGACCAGATTGATTGATTGATTGATTGATTGGTTGAATACTTGATTAGTCAGAAATGTAAACAGCACGAGGCACAGTCAAACGTTAAAGGGACAGTTCACCCCCAAAATGACTTTTTTTCTATCGATTAGCCACCTCATGGAGACATGAATGAATGGATATTTTTTTGTTTTTGTCGCATTCCTAAGTCAATAATTTGATGACGGGTAGCGGTTCCGGTAGGAGACACAAAGAGTCTCCTTTGTGTCTCCTACCGGAACCGCTGGTCATCAAAGTATTGGCTTAGAAATGCGATAAAAACATGGTGTCCATGGGACCTAATCGATAGACAAAAATTTTTTTTGGGGGTGAAGTATCCCTTTAAATAGTTCTATATTCTGTGTGCGTGCGTGTGTATTCAGCTAGACTCTCAGCGCAGGAGGAACGAGGAAGCTCTGATGATGGCCGACGCATTCCGCATCGCCTTCGAGCAGCAGCTCAGGAAGCGCAGTGACCACTTCCTGCTTCTAGCCGACACTGACAGGATCAAGTCCCGCTCGCGCAAGTCAGAAGGCAAGTCTGACCTCATCCTGTAGAGCAGTGGCTCTCAAACATTTACATTTCAAGGATCTCCCGTTTGATGTGCATTAGACCATACAGGCCCCCATTTGATACCATTTATATGTGTAACTGTAAAATAAATCGTCAGTGTTAATTAAACTCTGAGAGCATACAAATGGAACCAAATGGACCCCTTGTAGATTGGCTATTTTCACAATGTTTGCTTCTTTCTTATGTAATATTTGACAATTTGATATTAAAAAGGTATTAAAAGTCATTCAATTGTAACTTTAGAAATATGCACATATACCCTATAATACTTATACTGTATGTTGGTTTGCTTACTGTAGAGTGAGAAAACAATTTTGCACATTAAGCTACTTTCCTGGGGACCCCCCTGGAACTGATCTAGGGGACCCCCTGGAACGTTCTCAAGGACCGCGGGGGGTCCCTGGACCCCAGGTTGAGAACCAGTTTTGTAAGGAATAATGAATCACCCTGAAGAGCTTTATTGTGTACACCCTGTATAGCCTAACTATTCAAATGACTACTGTGCTGTTAAGATCAGATATAACTGTGTTGATCCTGAGGCGATAGTAGTTTCAGTTGCCTGACTAAATACAGAGAAAGGAATGTCAATACAAAAGATTATTCAACACATTCAGAACAAGGCAAAATTACCAGTGGCGTACATTTACTCAAGCGCTGTACTTAAAGGACGACTTCACCACTTTTCAACATATCTTCATATAATAGGTCCTCACTAATGCTCATGATAAAATGGTAAAAAAAAAATCTAATCAGTCTGTGTCTCAGAGGAGGGCTGTAGACAGTTCAGAAACCCGTCTACCAGTGACATCATCGATGGGGAATCCCAGCTAATAGAAACTGCAGGCTTTTTATTCCTGGAAAGTTGCAATGCAATAATAGATCCCATTGTTCTCGCCTTAATAAAAATCTGAATAAAAAAATTGTAATCTTTTTGGAAAAATAAATCCTGCCTAACGATGATGTCACTGGTAGACGGGTTTCTGGACTGTCCACAGCCCTCCTCTGAGACACAGACCAAGTAGAAAAAAATTGTACCATTTTATCATGAGCATTAGTGAGGACCTATTATATGAAGATAGGTTGAAAAGTGGTGAAGTCGTCCTTTAAAGGAGAATTTTGGACTAAAGTTTTATTACCTTTTCTATGATATGATATCTTAGGATGAATGGTACAGTAGAACAATTTTATAACTCCACCCCTGGTCCGCCACAGCTTAAAAGGTGTGCGGATAGGCCTTAGGTTAGATCACATATTTTAATAGCTTTTTTTTTTTGTGTGAGAGATCTGACGTTCATAGTGACAGAACACTGTCCAAAAAAAACAAAAAACCTACGTCTCGCTAGACGAGATTGAAATCTCGAGATTTCAGTCTCATCTAGAGAGACGTAGTTTTTTTTTTTCATAACTCCAGGGGTGGAGTTATGAAATTTTTCTACTGTACCATTCATCCTAAGATATCATAACATCATAGAAAAGGTAATAAAACTTTAGTCCAAAATTCTCCTTTAAGTACAATTTTGAGGTGCCAACAGTGGAGCTACAGCACCCTCTGCTGGACATAATGTGTGGACAGGGTGATATACCATTTTTGATTGATTGATTGATTGAAATTGTTATTAGGCAAAATAATGTTAAACAACACAGTTACATTTATAATACTTTTGTCTAAAAGGTCCGACCATAAAAGGGGTCCTTGAATTAATTTCATAGACATGTATAGTAGCAACCAAACAGTTCAAATCAACATAAAATACAGAGAAAAAATACCACTATGTACAAAAAAAGCATCATGAAAAATAAAAAATATAAATATACAAAAAAAAGGGGAGGGGGGTCGTCTGTCTACCGGGAAACTGGTACTACCTCCTCTTATGGCCTCCAGAAACCAGCACTTAATTAGAGGCTCATTACACACTAGCCACCTTTTATGAAGAAACATGACTTGTCTAGAGCAGTGGTTCTCAAACTTTTTTATTTCAGGGACCCCCAGTTTTATATGCATTAGGCCACCGACCCCCATAACTCAAGCGTGTGCAAATGGAACCAAATGCAATCGGTTCCATTTGTACACTCTCAGAGTTACACAGGGTCCATTTGTTTCCGAACTATCAATGGTTAAGCTAGGGACCCCCAGGCAACCACCTGAAGGACTCCTGGGGGTTAGAACCACACACTGGTCTAGAGTGAAATGACCTGATCGAACAAGTTGACGACACGTTGTGAGCTTGCAGATCTGCTATTTTTGACAAATGTTTGCAGATAAAAGGTTCCTGCCCGACATTGATGATAATTCTTCTTTGCATTCCAGGTGCTAACAGGAGCGTAGTCCAGAAGTTACGAGAGCTGCTGCCCTCCAGCACTGAGCTCCAGATGTCTGATGAGCCTGCAGACATCCTGCACAAGCTTCTGGACCTGGTATGGATTCTTAAAGTCTTCTCACTGAGGCTGGCTGGTTCAAACACTGATATAGAACTGAATTCATTATATCATCCATTAAATAGGGATAGAAACCCTCACTTACTTGCATCCACATCACTGTTACTATGTTTGTGTCGATATGGATATAGCTTTGTGAGGGATGGTGTAGGTTGGTAGAATATGTAGTCCTGTCCTGGGGCCAGTTGCACCACCTCACACTAAGTTCAAACTTAGCCTAGTTATAGCTTAAATGGCTTTTAAAAAAAGGTACTTTTTTAAAATGTTAAACATGCTGCACAAAATCATCGCTTGCTTTCATTCACTGTCTGCCGGTATGTTCTCAATGTGATATCAGTTCAAATTGTCATATAGAAAACATTTCCTCAAAAATTGTTGAAAGGTAAAAAACAAATTGCAGAACTAGCAGAATAGCAGATCTACAATCTCACAACGTGTTGTGATCTAGATCGGCTATGTTTCGCTATTCGTCGTATGAGAATGCTATAGGGCTTAAGTGGTTAACGTCTGAAAAACACCAAGTGCGTCCGTGAAGGGTCTCGGCTTTGGTCAGATGTAAAAAGGCAAAAAAGGTTGGGAACCTCTAGTCTAGCAAATGCAATGGTTGAACCTCCATTGAGACATTAAAGGAGCACTTCACCGATTTTCAACCTATCGTCATATAATTGGTCCTCAATAATGCTCTTATAAGATGGCACCATTTCTGTCAGCTTACTGTGTGTCTCAGAGGAGCGCTATGAACAGTTCAGAAACCTGCCTACCAGTGACATCATCAGTAGGCAGGTTTGGTCATTTGTTTTCTTTTTTTACATAGCAACAGGAAGTCAGGAACCCCAAAATGGGTTAGAAGAACAACGGCTTCTATTTCACCATGGTAACTTTCCGGGAAAAGAAAGGCTGTAGTTTATATTAGCTTGGAATCCCCATCGATTATGTTATTGTTAGGCAGATTTCTGCGCTGTCCACAACCCAGCAATGAGACAGTGAGTATGTAGACAGAAATATTGCTGTCCAATTATATGACGATAAGGTTGAACATGGGTGATGTGCTCCTTTTGTAGTGTAATGTAGTAAAAATGTAGTTTCTGAATGCAGGTACTCATCCGTTCTGAACAGGAGTATACATGGGCCATAAAGCTATATGGGCCCTGTAAGAGCCAAATGGGTGAAACATGTTTAATTAATTGGTGTGGCCATGGGTGGCGCTGTTGGCTATATAAGTGTCAAGTTCACTGCCATGGGCAGGAGGTTGTGACCCGGAAGGGCAATGGTTTTTGACCGCAGGTTACGTTGCTATTTGAATCGCCACACCGCGAAATGTTTGTATGGAAAGTTTAGTCATCTGTCTGTGGAACCCAGAAGATGCTATTGTGCACGGTGAAGTAAATAAATACATATTTCTATATGAAGAAATGCCTGCATCGTATCATTTGAACACTGAGACACAGCGAGTGGTTGTTATTAGAGAAAGCAAAGTATCGGCGCGTCAGCCAGGTCTAACTACGGGCTCATCTCCTCAGTAGCTCCGTATAAGACGGGAGCTCCTTTAATAGGCCCCAACAACTTCTGCACTTACCTGTATTATAAATCACACAATATCCCTCGATTGGAACTCCAAATCTGTCTGAACAGCTGACTGTTTAACAGATCCTCCAGAACCCTTGACTTTATATTAACACCAGCATTTGGTAAAATTCCACACTTTAACTTAAAGGAGTAGTTCAACCAAAAAATTACTTATTTTCTATCAATTACACACGCCATAAAGCCTTGAATTCATGGAGATTTGTTTTGTTTTTGTCACTTTCCTGAGCCAATTATTTGATGACCAAGGCTTCATGGGGTGTGTAATTGATAGAAAATAAGTACTTTGTTGGGCGAACTAATCTTTAAATATCCAACACATACCCATATCCATACACAAAAATAGCCAATCTACAAGTGTTGTGTTGTGAGCTTGTATTGTGAGCATTTTTGGTGAAGAGATTTTGGTGTAGAAAAAGCGGTCCAAGTACAGAGCCACGCAGTGGTTAAACAAAGTACAGTAATATATTGCTCATTACTTGAGTAATTACATAACTCTGCATTTCAGTTTTATTGGCCTCATTTGACTCAAGCTCTTTTTCCCTCTTTGGGTGATAATATTTCTGTTTGTTTGTCTTTCTGTAGCTCAATGACAAAGAGGAGGCTCTTGCCCATCAGAGGAAGGTTAGCTTGATGCTAGCCCGCAGTACTGAGGAGCTAGAGAGAAGACTGCAACCCCAGGACCACGGCCAGCACTGCAAGCCTCAGCCCAATGCGTCTGAAGCTCATCTACACCGCAAGCCTCAGCCCAGTGTGTCCGAACCCAAGGTTATTATATAGTTTTGTATTTGTATTTCGGTTGGACTTTTTGCTTTCAATTTCAGCTTAGTTTTGATTAGTCTTTAAGTGGGTTTGCTTCATTTTTATGTGAAAAGGCTTAGTTTCAGTTTAGTTTTTAGTGCTAGTTCTTTTTATTGTAATATGGGGTATTCTAAAAGGTCATAAAAATTGCTGCAATAGATCTACAGGCGCTACGGCACAACGCATCGTGATGCGACCTGTGAGCTTATAGATGAGCAATTTTTGCTATTTATTAAGATCTTTGACAATTTATGACAATAGCACTTAACACTGGCATAGCTAAAATAGTGGAAGATAGATTTTTATATCCACCCAAAATATTAGGCTTATGTATGAAACATTGACAAAGACTAACTTTTAGTTAGTTTTGTAAACACATAATACAGTTTCAGTTAGTCGTCGTTTTTTGTAACGCCTCGTTTTTATTTTTATTCCAGTTAACAAAAAATTACGAAATCCTGAAAACTAGAAATGAAAATAACATTTTAGTTAACTATAATAGCCTTGTCTGACTCTGAATCTCATCTACAGGAGTGTCTACACTGCAAGCCTCAGCCCAATGCGTCTGAAGCTCATCTACACTTTAAGCCTCAGTCCGATGTGTCTGAAGCTCATCCACACTGCAAGCCTCAGCCCAATTCGTCTGAAGCTCATCTACACTGCAAGCCTCAGCCCAATGCGTCTGAAACTCATCTACCAGAACATCTGCACTTCAAGCCTCAGCCCCTAGAGACACCATGTGATTCCAAGTATCAGCGACAAGACTCACGCTCAGAGTCAAAGCAGCGGCTGCAGCAGTCCATACCAGCCTCTATACCAACGCCACTCCAACCTTAGCCTCGGAATCCCAGCCTTTTTTTTTGTTTCAAAAGAAAAACGTCTGGGCGAACGGTGCAGGAACGATGGTCTTAGGACCTTGTTAACTCCTAACCAACCAGAGTGCAGAGGGGCGTCGCTCTAAATTTGGTGACGTCAGCCTGCTCCGTGCACAGACCGGGGGGGGGGGGGGGGGGGAGGGGGAGGGGAGGCGGGGACATAGATTGGTGAAGCAATCGGAGGACGCGCCTTGCTCCAGGCGCCTGGGTTTGGATCCGCCCTTCGAGACCATGGATTCCTCTCGTTCTCTCAGTCTACTCCAACCTAGAATGAACTGTGCTTGTGGCAATACTAGAGATGAACCATATTGACACCATATTGACACCATAACCGATTAATTTCATGGTCAGTCCGATCGATACAGACACTGATATTGCAATACAAGGTTCCTGTAGGGCGGTGGTTCTCAAACGTTTTCATGTCAAAAACCCCCAAATTAATATTTATTTGGCCACCGGCCCCATCTGAACATATTTTGTGCCATGGACCCAGGGACGTGCACAGATAGACTCTAGGTGGTGCTAGAGCACCTGCCCTTTGCCCTCTTGACCAGAAGTGCCCTTTTTTTCAGTTTACAGCAGGGTCTTCAACAGGGGGTCCAGGACCCCTAGGGGGTCCTCAGAGTTACTACAGGGGGTCCGCCAAATCTTTATGTGATATGATTTTTCTTTTTACCATAAGGCTGCTATTTTTGGCAAAGAGATATAGGTGTAGAGGGAAAAAAGAGCAGACCAAGTAAACAAAAAAAAAGTGCAATTTACTTGAGCACCTGCCCCTCAAAATGTCTGTGCACGCCACTGCATGGACCCCCATACAAGATGTGTGGTTGTTAAAATGTTTACAAAATATTAAATGTGTCTTTTCTTCTCTTTTTTTTATTTTTACGTACGTACGTATATACAGTGTTGCTATGCTCATTTGGGATGTGCTTGCACTGTATTTTAATGACGTGACGTGCACGTTGCTTAACACCTACAGTACAGGTCACACGATGGACAATTGATATGCATCTAGGCTTATTCCTATGTTAATGTCCCTGGTGTGAGTCGGGAGCCTTTGTAAACCTTTTTGAGGTGTGAATTTAAAGTAGTTTTAAATATATGCGTGTGCCTGCGCGTGCTCCTGGTCAAATAAGTTCCTGCACGCCGTGCAAGGCCGTCCAATGAGCATTGCACCCCTGCGTATATAGGGTTAAAGTGGTTAAACCTTGCTGGGGTCCTCCTGGAACCCCCTCAAGGCCCCCTGGGAATCCCCGGACCAGTCACCCCACTTTGAGAACCACTGCTGTACTGTTTACCTTACGCCTGTCATACAGTAACTGTGATTCTGGGTGCAGATGCAGATTTCTACTGTACAAAACAATGCATTATTATTGCCTGATGTATTAGGCCTACTGATGCACATATAAGTTCAAACAACTTAAATTGGTAACCGGAACTGTGGGCCCCTGAGAACACTGGGCACCATTACAAAACATATTTATTTGATTTATATTTTATATTTGATTTTATATCTACATTTATTTTATAAATGAAGGGCCAAATATGTATAATATATCTTTTTTTGCAAATGGCTGCAAACCCTGTGACAGCCAGTCATGTTTAGGGTAAACGAAGTTGATAAGTTGGTAAATTTAGGTCTATAGTGATGTACCGTGAATGTTAAAATAAAATCATGTATACCGTCCATTATTTCGGACATTTTTTTTTCCTTTTACAAAAAGCTGCGAATGAGGTGCCCACAGGGCGGCCATAGTTGAGTGGTTAGTGAGCCCGCCTAGGCAGCCAGAGGCCCTGGTTATCGCAGGTTCGATTTCCAGGTCAGGCCAGCAATGTGCCGATGTGTGTCTTAACCCCTAATTGCTCCCCAAGCGCTGTAGAATGGCTGCTTACTGCTCCCAGTAGTTATAGGATGGGTAAATGCAGAGGAAGAATTTCGCATATGTGCATAAACTACACATATACAGTGTCAAAAAACACCCCAAGGAGTAGGGACTAAATTATTATTCAATTATTAGGTGCCCACTGGACCCGTATCCCTTAAAAGTAGTAAGTAATGTTATTTTTACTTAACAATTATATCAGAAAATCTGAAGTTGAAATTATTATTGTTTCAAGGACAGGAACACAATACAGTATGTGCATTTGTGAGGTCGGATATTGAATTCAATATAAGAAACGACTGTCTTGATTGAAATTGTACATAGACCTCCTGACCAGATCTAGTAACTTTATGTGCGTGCGTGCGTGTGTGCGTGTGTTAAAATGTCATGGTGTTTTTTCTTTAAAATATTGAAAAATTAGTTTTCATTGTGATACTAATAAATGAAGTATACTTTATACAATTTATTAAACGAATGTCTCTGAATGTTCTTCACAATGGAGGCACACTGAAATTGATTGCACCAGTAAACACATACATATGTTTAATTTAAATTTAATATGGAGACCAGTCAGTGGGTTGAACCAGACAATCCACTTATTAGGGAGAGACTGTACGAAGTGCACAAATAGAAGGTGCAGCATAAGAACAATACAAGTCACCCCATTTAGTAACAGTACCAACACTTGTAACCCCACAGTTTTGACTTGCATCACTATCATTTGGCTGACCATCATGCCACAAGGTGTAGCTCACTTTGGAGCCATCGGACCATATCCACACACCCTCCCTGTGAATGTCACTCAGTCCAAACCAGGTCCATCCCTCTTTGGGGTCAAAGTTCTGGATCAGGGATTGGACAAAGTTGTGCTCGTCAAAGCTGTGGATGGACACCAGGTTGGCATCTTGAGCCAGGCAGTTCAGCTCTGCATCGAACCAGTTGAAATGTGTAGCGACGTACTTGTAGCAGCGACCGTTGAAGCTGTACCAGAACATTGGGCAGTTTCCACGCTGTAGCTTCACCTCCAAGGGAGCGGCGTGCACGGTGCCTACACACACAGAAAAAATAAGGGGTCAGCTGGAACTGAAACTGGTTCTTCAGAGTGATGCCATTGGAAAAAAAATGTTTGGTTCAAGAATGAACTAATTACAAATGGTTCTATAAAGAACCCTTAACCACTTAAAAACCCTTCATCGACGGTGCCTCCACGGTCTATACTGTACTTGGTCTACTTCTTTTTTTCCGCCCCAGTGGTTCCCTAACGGGGGGTCGGGACCCCCAGGGGAGTCCCTAAATTGTTGTGGGGGGTCCCCAGATGATAGCTTAATGTGCAACAAGGTTTTCTCACTTAACAGTAAACAAAGCAACATACAGTAAGTGTATACAGGGTATCTGCATGTTTCTAAAGTTACAATTTATGACTTTTAAGAGCTTTTTAATACCAAATTGGCCAAATTGTCAAATATAGAAAGAAAGAGGCAAACAAAATAGCCGATCTGTACCTCGCAGTGCGAGGCGTTGTGAGCTTGTAGTTCCCTGAAGGGGTTCCAGGGGGTCCCCAGCAAAAGGAGTTAATATAGCATCAAAATCAATTTAACCACTTTTAACCACATGGGCTATTTGAAAATATCGGATCTACAAGTGCACATGCAACACAAAATTGTGAGCTTGTAGAGATCTGATATTTTCAAAAACTCTGGGGGAAAAAAAAACATTTTAACAACACAAATCTTGTATGGAGGTCCCTGGCACAACATATTTTCAGATGGGGGTCCACGGACAAATTATTACTTTAGGGGATCTTCACGTGAAAGGGTTTGAGAGACACTGTTTTAAAGCCTCACTATGTAACTAATTTAAAATGAATAAAATGTTATTTTGTCCAATCTGTATGGAAGAGTATGTTAAACCAGGTTCAAATCGGGGGTAGAAGAGGAAAGTTAAAAAGTGCTGCTTCGAACCAATTAAAAAACATTATTTTTCTGTACCTAGTCCAAGTGCCAGGCCCAGGAAGCATAGGAGTTGAGGAATCAGCAGCATGTCAGCGTGAGGTGTTCTCTCTGTCAGTGGATCTTGGATTGGGGTCTTCTTGAAGGGTGTGTCTCAGTGGGTCCTCTCGAAGGGTGTGTGTTGCTGTATGTGTGTCTTGCAGACCTCATTTTATCTGCCCCACATAAGGGTGTCTTCACAGCTGGCGTCATTTGATTGGTCATTATGCATTAGCAGCTGTGGCGTTCACATATTCATTTGACCTACCTTTTTCCACACACACGCACGCACGCACGCGCACGCACGCACACGCACACGCACACGCACACGCACACGCACACACACACACACACACACACACACACACACACACACACACACACAGCAGGCAGAGAGAGAGGGGGCATATTAGGACAGTTTGGGAGAATTGATTCTAGTCTAGACTTAACTACAAATTGGATTCACGTCTTTCGCAATGGAGAGACACATTTAATGCATAAGTAAACATAAACATGTTTAATGTACTTTTATCATGGAGACCCAGTACGAGTCAGTGGGTTGAATGGAACCGTCTCATTAGGGACAGACTGTATGACATGCACTAACACAGGGGGTTTCAACCGGTGTTGAGGTATTGCAGGTGGTCCCTGGCCAAAAAAAAAAAAAAAAAAAAAAACTTTTAAATTTTTTTTTTTATTTTTTTTTTTTACTTTTAATAACTTACAGGAGTTCTTACTGTATTGTGTGTGTGTAATATGAAATGTGAGCTTATCTTAATCACAGTAATCCTTAATCATATTCCATCATATTCAAACAAAATCGCTGTATTTTACTCTCCGCAGGAGAGTTTTGTTTTCACTTTCTAAATATGACACACCAATTGGTCAAGCCTCACGTGACACGTGACAATACGGTGAAATATTGTATAAATACATGGCGTCACTTTGGCAGTGTCTTTGACACTGCCAAAGTGAGGTAAGACAGGAACCATCACGAAATGGCTGCATGGCTGATACATAATTGGCAAATAGGACAGATAGGACACTTATATAGACAGGAGGGATATGACACTTACACAGACGGATAGGACACTTATAGTACACAGACAGGACGGATAGGACACTTATACAGACAGGACGGATAGGACACTTATACAGACAGGACGGATAGGACACTTATACAGACAGGACGGATAGAACACTTACAGTATACAGACAGGACGGATAGGACACTTATACAGACAGGACGGATAGGACACTTACATAGACAGGAGGGATATGACACTTACACAGACAGGAGGGATAGGACACTTACAGTATACAGACAGGACGGATAGGACACTTACAGTATACAGACAGGACGGATAGGACACTTACAGTATACAGACAGGACGGATAGGACACTTACAGTATACAGACAGGACGGATAGGACACTTACAGTATACAGACAGGACGGATAGGACACTTATACAGACAGGAGGGATAGGACACTTACACAGACAGGAGGGATAGGACACTTACATAGACAGGACGGATAGGACACTTATACAGACAGGACGGACTTATACACAGACATGACGTGTATAAGTCCGGATAGGACACTTATACACGGATAGGACACTTATACACGGACAGGACGGACTTATACAGACAGGACGGATACAGGACGGCATAAGAAGTAGAATATTCCTAGAAGTAGAACACTCCCAACATTCCCAACACAAGTCTGCCGGCGGAGAGTTGTGCTCCGAGGAGCACTTTTTCTAGTTAGATATTATATTGATATTATAGCTATTTTCTCCAGCTCCCTGTGGTACATGAACCCCCCACCACTATTGTGTGGGGTGGGTCTATGATTGATTGATTGATGTACTTTATTTAGTAAGACATGAGAACAACAGTACATGGAAGTACAAATTCACAATACAAGGTCTACTAAACTGGAAGACTCATAAAAGCACTGAGCTTGTTTCAAATGAGTTCCCCATGCACACAAATCATGATGACATATAAGAGACAGACAGATATACACAACTACTATAGAATGTCATACAATCAGTTTACAGGTTACTGGTATGAAGAGTGAGAAATATGTACAAAAGGAGAAGGAGAGAGAGGGGGGGGGTAGGGGGGTAGGTTAGGCTGGATGGACCCGCCACGCACAATAGTGGTGGTCCCCAGGTTGCTTTTAGTCAGGATGGTGGTCCCTGGGTCGAAATCAGTTGAAAACCCCTGCACTAACACAAGCTACAGTGTAATAGACGGGTTTCCGCGCGACGTCATCACAGAGCAGAATGCGTAATATGCGCATGCTCGGTGGAAGAACGAACCCGGAAGCACCGTTTACTCTACTGTTGTGGTCGGGAGTTAGATGCCGTCGCTTCGAAAACAAACATGACAAGAAGTTGTTGTGCATTATTTTGCACCAATCAATCAAAAGATGGGTGGAAAATGTTCAATATTCCGAGGGGATCACACCCATTTCATAAAAACAGAAGAAGATTGTGGCTACAGGCCATTCAAAGGGATTGGGGTTCCAGTGGTCCCAACGATGAGAGTTTGTGCAGCGCCCACTTCATATCTGGTATGTTTGTTTTCTAATATTATCTTAGCTAGGTATGCAATGCCTTGACTAACTTGAGAGTGTGCACATGAGCTCCGTTCCGTCAGCAGAAATTGGACTTCCGGTTTTCGAGCTAGCAGAAATAAGGGTTCCGGTTGCCTTCAAAATAAGAGCGTAAATTTTTTATGTTTTTTAAAAGACACAAATCTAATTTAAAAATACATTTATGATGTATGCCTTTTAAATGGCTCATACTAAAACACTTCTAAGTGGCAAGTTTAAAAAAGAAAGACACAATTGTATTTAAAAAATACATTTATGATGTACATTATGTCTTTTTAAATGGCTTATACTAGATCACTTCTAAGTGCCAGGTTGTTCCAGTTTGAAATTGGCTATTGACCCCCATTAAATGTGCACTTAGCACTGTTTTGCACTTTAACTGGATATTGATTTGTGTGTGTTACATATATGTATTGTTTTTGTATTGTTTGTCCATTGTTGTAATAATGATGACTCTAGGCCAGGTCACTCTTGGAAAATGATGATGATATAATATTGTTTATTGCAGAAGCAAATAAACAATGATATAAGAGACCACAAAATATGCTACAAATAATAATAGTAGATAGTGCAAGCGAGATAAAAAAAAGAGAAGAATTTGGGGTTTATAAAGTTGATCTCACGTATTTAAAAACTAAAATACAATACAAATACAAAAGTAATCAGAAAAAAAATATTACAAATTTATATTATTCAACAACATATATACAACATGGAAACACAGCATAAAAAAAGATAGAGAAATATTAGTACATTTTTAGTGTGTGTGTGTGTGTGTGTGTGTGTGTGTGTGTGTGTGTGTGTGTGTGTGTGTGTGTGTGTACTTCTCCATAACTGAGCGCCCCTAAACTTGATAGAAAATGGATACAGACCAGTAGAGAATATTGGTGAACATTTGAGAGATAATTTGTAAAAAAAAAAGAAAGTGGCAGGCCGCCCAGTGCGGCCTGACGTAAGAAAAGTGCCAATTTCAGACAATACTGGACACTGGACAGGAGACGGCTGTTGGCGCCAGCACTTTTGACATACGCACACGTTCAGGGAGACCCCCTCTACAACGCCACACTCTCCGCTAAGCCAGACAGGTGTATTTGGAAAAATGGCGGGCCGTCCAGTGAGGTCAGGGGTCAGAAAACAGCCATTTTTAGTGCATAGACTTCACAAATTGGGCGCTGGACACGAGACAGCTATTTGTGGCAGCACTTGTGACATACGCACGCGTTCAGGGAGACCCCCTCTACAACGCCACACTCTCCGCTAAGCCAGACAGGTGTATTTGGAAAAGTGGCGGGCCGTCCAGTGAGGTCAGGGGGCAGAAAACAGCCATTTTTAGTGCATAGACTTCACAAATTGGGCGCTGGACACGAGACAGCTATTTGTGGCGGCACTTGTGACATACGCACGCGTTCAGGGAGACCCCCTCTACAACGCCACACTCTCCGCTAAGCCAGACAGGTGTATTTGGAAAAGTGGCGGGCCGTCCAGTGAGGTCAGGGGGCAGAAAACAGCCATTTTTAGTGCATAGACTTCACAAATTGGGCGCTGGACACGAGACAGCTATTTGTGGCGGCACTTGTGACATACGCACGCGTTCAGGGAGACCCCCTCTACAACGCCACACTCTCCGCTAAGCCAGACAGGTGTATTTGGAAAAGTGGCGGGCCGTCCAGTGAGGTCAGGGGGCAGAAAACAGCCATTTTTAGTGCATAGACTTCACAAATTGGGCGCTGGACACGAGACAGCTATTTGTGGCGGCACTTGTGACATACGCACGCGTTCAGGGAGACCCCCTCTACAACGCCACACTCTCCGCTAAGCCAGACAGGTGTATTTGGAAAAGTGGCGGGCCGTCCAGTGAGGTCAGGGGGCAGAAAACAGCCATTTTTAGTGCATAGACTTCACAAATTGGGCGCTGGACACGAGACAGCTATTTGTGGCGGCACTTGTGACATACGCACGCGTTCAGGGAGACCCCCTCTACAACGCCACACTCTCCGCTAAGCCAGACAGGTGTATTTGGAAAAATGGCGGGCCGTCCAGTGAGGTCAGGGGTCAGAAAACAGCCATTTTTAGTGCATAGACTTCACAAATTGGGCGCTGGACACGAGACAGCTATTTGTGGCTGCACTTGTGACATACGCACGCGTTCAGGGAGACCCCCTCTACAACGCCACACTCTCCGCTAAGCCAGACAGGTGTATTTGGAAAAATGGCGGGCCGTCCAGTGAGGTCAGGGGTCAGAAAACAGCCATTTTTAGTGCATAGACTTCACAAATTGGGCGCTGGACACGAGACAGCTATTTGTGGCTGCACTTGTGACATACGCACGCGTTCAGGGAGACCCCCTCTACAACGCCACACTCTCCGCTAAGCCAGACAGGTGTATTTGGAAAAATGGCGGGCCGTCCAGTGAGGTCAGGGGTCAGAAAACAGCCATTTTTAGTGCATAGACTTCACAAATTGGGCGCTGGACACGAGACAGCTATTTGTGGCGGCACTTGTGACATACGCACGCGTTCAGGGAGACCCCCTCTACAACGCCACACTCTCCGCTAAGCCAGACAGGTGTATTTGGAAAAATGGCGGGGCCGTCCAGTGAGGTCAGGGGTCAGAAAACAGCCATTTTTAGTGCATAGACTTCACAAATTGGGCGCTGGACACGAGACAGCTATTTGTGGCGGCACTTGTGACATACGCACACGTTCAGGGAGACCCCCTCTACAACGCCACACTCTCCGCTAAGCCAGACAGGTGTATTTGGAAAAGTGGCGGGCCGTCCAGTGAGGTCAGGGGGCATAAAACAGCCATTTTTAGTGCATAGACTTCACAAATTGGGCGCTGGACACGAGACAGCTATTTGTGGCGGCACTTGTGACATACGCACGCGTTCAGGGAGACCCCCTCTACAACGCCACACTCTCCGCTAAGCCAGACAGGTGTATTTGGAAAAATGGCGGGGCCGTCCAGTGAGGTCAGGGGTCAGAAAACAGCCATTTTTAGTGCATAGACTTCACAAATTGGGCGCTGGACACGAGACAGCTATTTGTGGCGGCACTTGTGACATACACACACGTTCAGGGAGACCCCCTCTACAACGCCACACTCTCCGCTAAGCCAGACAGGTGTATTTGGAAAAGTGGCGGGCCGTCCAGTGAGGTCAGGGGGCAGAAAACAGCCATTTTTAGTGCATAGACTTCACAAATTGGGCGCTGGACACGAGACAGCTATTTGCGGCGGCACGTGTGACATACGCACGCGTTCAGGGAGACCCCCTCTACAACGCCACACTCTCCGCTAAGCCAGACATGAGACAGCTATTTGCCGTGGCACTTACTATTACTTACTTACAATTATAACAATCTGTTCTTGCTTACAATTGGCCGCTGATCATTCAGGCTACAGTCACAATTTAACACAAAAAAATGTAGATTAATATCACAGACTGAGGTTACCTGTTGTTGTTTTTATTTCGTTTTAGTCATAGTCTTTTGAATAACATTTAATTTAGTTTTAGTCATATTTTATTCAACTTAAATGTTTGTTTTAGTGTAGTTTTAGTCGACTAAATATAATACGATTTTAGTCGACTAAATCTACAGTTGATTTTGTCGTCAAAAATGTATTTTGGCAGGCCTTGATGGCGTCGTAATGCTACATTTTACACTTGGTTGCATGCTGAAATTAGCCAATCTACTGCTGTGACTTCACCTATCAAATTAAATAAAATACCTTTTAAAAAGTTCTATTGATGTCACCTCCTTATGACTCCATAATAAATCAAACCTACTCATTGGCTTTTTGGAAGAGGATGCAAGTCCCAGGAAGTGCCACAGAATATCATCAGGAAGTTTTAAAGCATCTTCTGTGTATACAGTACTGTTGCGTTGACCAGTTATTGATAGATATGTGTGGATACTCCCACAAAACAGACATGGCTATGGACAAGCCTTGCTTCTATTTCAGTTTCCCAGTTTGACATCAGTATAAAATGTCAATACCATTATAAGGCACACACCAACATCTCGTTCTGTGTCTCTCTCCGTTCCTGAGATATGACTGATGTAACATTGACTGTGACTATGATTGTGACCTTGAGCCATTTTTATAGGGCAGCCTAGAGATCATTTCTACCAAGTTCCATGAAAATCTGAAACTCTCTTCTATCAGGTAATGGATGTGGAGCCATTTCAAAATGTGTGACATTTTCAAAGAGAACTCTGGAACTAATCTGAACAAGAATCAATAGGGATTTATTTGTCACTTACTCAATACAGGTACAAGCAGTGAAATGTTTGGGGCTGTTTCTACAGAGACTGTGCTAACACAACCAATATCTTTTTAGAATTATAGATAACAGAAATAAAATAAAAGTACAGATGGAATGGCATGTATGATAAACCTCTTAAAACATGTATGATAATCTGTAGCAGCAGTGGCAAATGTGCAAAAATACAAGATAGCAACGCATTGCAGGCTTGCAGGCTTATGCAAAGGCTAAAATGTAATTAGATACCATGTTATGTAGACAGATGCCAGGCCATTGTTGAACTGGCATCCTATAGTTTGAATAGTTTCAATGTAGAGATTATAGATTTTTTGGGAGGATAGGGAGCTGTTAGACTGATGATTCTTGGTTTACATACAGTATGATCCTAGATTACTATTTCTATGCATTTGATGTATTACCTTGCTTACTGTAAATCGCTCTGGATTAAGAGCGTCTGCTAAATGCCTAAATGCCTAAATTGTAAATCACATTGTGAGCTTGTACAGTATATCGCCTATTTTAACTATTTTAAAATAGTCCCAGTCCCACACGTACAGTCCCAGTCGGCAAAGTGTCACCTGGTACTACCAGGTGACCAATTGACACTTATTTGCACAATGTTATTTGCACAACGCACTGACAGACACATCTAAGAACTCTCAAACCCATAGAATCACTTTACAAACAGACATTAAAAACACTTGATCAAAAACCCAACTGTTACCACCATTGCCGTATAGTTCAAAAGTATAATTTATTTAATTTTGATAGCTTTAAACATTTTGCAGATGCCTGTCTCATTTTTAAGGTTTTAAATGGGCTTGCACCTCCACCACTAAAACAGTTCATAGAGCGAAGGGAGAGTGGTGACAGATCAACGAGGGCAACTACCAGAGGAGACTGTGAGGTACCATTCAGACGGAGTGTGTTGGTAAAACAGTCTTCTCTGTTAGAGCCCCCCATCACTGGAACAGTCTTCCTACCGAAGTAAGAGAGACCAACAACTTTCTAACCTTCAAATTCAACCTTAAAAGATGGCTAAAAGCTAACCAAATTTGTAATCATGAGTAAATTTCGCCTCCATTAATCACTGATGTGTCTCCTCCTATTTTACTGTATTGTACTATGTCTACTTGTTTTGTATAGTTGACAATGTCTCTTTTTGTATGGATAACTATACCACTTTTTTAACAGCCTGCCCAGGGACTACAGATGAAAATTAGCCAACTCTGGCTCATTTACATGGACGTGAATAACTGACATGTTGATCAATGTGCATTGTCCCTGTTAAATAAATAAATATAAATAAATGTGCACTGACAAGTGATTCTGACGTATATCTGCATGCTAATCGTCTATTTTCACTATTTCAAAAGAAATTTTTTTAGAGGGGGTCTGATAATGGCTGTTTTCTGACCCCTGACCTCACTGGACGGCCCGCCACTTTTCCAAATACACCTGTCTGGCTTAGCGGAGAGTGTGGCGTTGTAGAGGGGGTCTCCCTGAACGTGTGCGTATGTCACAAGTGCCGCCACAAATACCTGTCTTGTGTCCAGCGCCCAATTTGTGAAGTCTATGCACTAAAAATGGCTGTTTTCTGACCCCTGACCTCACTGGACGGCCCGCCATTTTTCCAAATACACCTGTCTGGCTTAGCGGAGAGTGTGGCGTTGTAGAGGGGGTCTCCCTGAACGCGTGCGTATGTCACAAGTGCCGCCACAAATTCCTGTCTCGTGTCCAGCGCCCAATTTGTGAAGTCTATGCCCTAAAAATGGCTGTTTTCTGACCCCTGACCTCACTGGACGGCCCGCCACTTTTCCGAATACACCTGTCTGGCTTAGCGGAGAGTGTGGCGTTGTAGAGGGGGTCTCCCTGAACGCGTGCGTATGTCACAAGTGCCGCCACAAATTCCTGTCTCGTGTCCAGCGCCCAATTTGTGAAGTCTATGCACTAAAAATGGCTGTTTTCTGACCCCTGACCTCACTGGACGGCCCGCCATTTTTCCAAATACACCTGTCTGGCTTAGCGGAGAGTGTGGCGTTGTAGAGGGGGTCTCCCTGAACGCGTGCGTATGTCACAAGTGCCGCCACAAATTCCTGTCTCGTGTCCAGCGCCCAATTTGTGAAGTCTATGCACTAAAAATGGCTGTTTTCTGACCCCTGACCTCACTGGACGGCCCGCCACTTTTCCAAATACACCTGTCTGGCTTAGCGGAGAGTGTGGCGTTGTAGAGGGGGTCTCCCTGAACGCGTGCGTATGTCACAAGTGCCGCCACAAATAGCTGTCTCGTGTCCAGCGCCCAATTTGTGAAGTCTATGCACTAAAAATGGCTGTTTGCTGACCCCTGACCTCACTGGACGGCCCGCCACTTTTCCAAATACACCTGTCTGGCTTAGCGGAGAGTGTGGCGTTGTAGAGGGGGTCTCCCTGAACGCGTGCGTATGTCACAAGTGCCGCCACAAATTCCTGTCTCGTGTCCAGCGCCCAATTTGTGAAGTCTATGCACTAAAAATGGCTGTTTTCTGACCCCTGACCTCACTGGACGGCCCGCCATTTTTCCAAATACACCTGTCTGGCTTAGCGGAGAGTGTGGCGTTGTAGAGGGGGTCTCCCTGAACGCGTGCGTATGTCACAAGTGCCGCCACAAATTCCTGTCTCGTGTCCAGCGCCCAATTTGTGAAGTCTATGCACTAAAAATGGCTGTTTTCTGACCCCTGACCTCACTGGACGGCCCGCCACTTTTCCAAATACACCTGTCTGGCTTAGCGGAGAGTGTGGCGTTGTAGAGGGGGTCTCCCTGAACGCGTGCGTATGTCACAAGTGCCGCCACAAATTCCTGTCTCGTGTCCAGCGCCCAATTTGTGAAGTCTATGCACTAAAAATGGCTGTTTTCTGACCCCTGACCTCACTGGACGGCCCGCCACTTTTCCAAATACACCTGTCTGGCTTAGCGGAGAGTGTGGCGTTGTAGAGGGGGTCTCCCTGAACGCGTGCGTATGTCACAAGTGCCGCCACAAATACCTGTCTCGTGTCCAGCGCCCAATTTGTGAAGTCTATGCACTAAAAATGGCTGTTTTCTGACCCCTGACCTCACTGGACGGCCCGCCACTTTTCCAAATACACCTGTCTGGCTTAGCGGAGAGTGTGGCGTTGTAGAGGGGGTCTCCCTGAACGCGTGCGTATGTCACAAGTGCCGCCACAAATTCCTGTCTCGTGTCCAGCGCCCAATTTGTGAAGTCTATGCACTAAAAATGGCTGTTTTCTGACCCCTGACCTCACTGGACGGCCCGCCATTTTTCCAAATACACCTGTCTGGCTTAGCGGAGAGTGTGGCGTTGTAGAGGGGGTCTCCCTGAACGCGTGCGTATGTCACAAGTGCCGCCACAAATTCCTGTCTCGTGTCCAGCGCCCAATTTGTGAAGTCTATGCACTAAAAATGGCTGTTTTCTGACCCCTGACCTCACTGGACGGCCCGCCACTTTTCCAAATACACCTGTCTGGCTTAGCGGAGAGTGTGGCGTTGTAGAGGGGGTCTCCCTGAACGCGTGCGTATGTCACAAGTGCCGCCACAAATTCCTGTCTCGTGTCCAGCGCCCAATTTGTGAAGTCTATGCACTAAAAATGGCTGTTTTCTGACCCCTGACCTCACTGGACGGCCCGCCATTTTTCCAAATACACCTGTCTGGCTTAGCGGAGAGTGTGGCGTTGTAGAGGGGGTCTCCCTGAACGCGTGCGTATGTCACAAGTGCCGCCACAAATTCCTGTCTCGTGTCCAGCGCCCAATTTGTGAAGTCTATGCACTAAAAATGGCTGTTTTCTGACCCCTGACCTCACTGGACGGCCCGCCACTTTTCCAAATACACCTGTCTGGCTTAGCGGAGAGTGTGGCGTTGTAGAGGGGGTCTCCCTGAACGCGTGCGTATGTCACAAGTGCCGCCACAAATTCCTGTCTCGTGTCCAGCGCCCAATTTGTGAAGTCTATGCACTCCAGTGAACAGCATTTATCCATTTAGATACATTTTTTATGTTATTAAAACAGTTAAACACTTTTTTTATTACACATATACATAATATGTGTTTTCTAGCTTCGTTTAAATGCTTAATTTATAGTTTTAATGTGCAAATGAACCGTTTTTCAATGGTTTTCAATGGTTTCTTTTTACTCTAGAGGGTACTCTTATTCTGAAGAGATCGTCAACCGGAAGTCTTATTTCTGCTCCGTTATTTCTGCTGACGGAACACAGCTGTGCACATGGAACCAAATGGACCTGTTAGGGTCCATTTGGTAACATTTGTACACTCAGAGTTACAGACCCATAAGGGTCCATTTGGTTCCTATCCATCATTTAGCTGGGGACCCCCTCAAGTACCCTTGGGGGTCCCCGGACCCCACTTTGAGAACCAACGTGATAGGGTACGTTTAATTAGGTTTTAAGTGCATTGCTACATATTAGATAGGTTTCTTGGTTCAGGCTGAACATTATGGAGGAGTATCTTCATCAGCTGTTATCACATGTGTTGTACAAGCAATGTTCTTAAACTGTGGATAACGTTAACCAGTGTGTAGTTTGAGCTGGCTGAGCTCCTGTTTTTTAAAATGCTGAAAATAGCCGATCTACATGCTCAGTCTCTTTGACGTTAAAGTAGTTAAAGGGTCTGTTGGTCTGAGCCTTTCCTGTGAGCCAATTTGCACCGACTCTTTTTTATGTTAATGTTAATTAGTGTCATTGGTAGGCCAGTCAGCCAGTGTAATCTGTCCTCTGTCTCTTCATCAGGAGCACCGTCCATGGATTATGACAGTCCAGATTTTGTTCCATCCATTTTTTCCCACAACACCAGAGACAACACAGCAAAAGTGGCACGGTCAGTGTGATACTGTATATTGTAACAGTTTCAACTGACCATTCATCAACTGACCAGTCATCAATTGTAATAATGTAATCTGCCTTTGCCCTTTGTTGCTTGTTTAGTATGTGAACAAATAAGGTCAGTACATTAACTTTACCATACTGTACTGTTTTTCTTTTTATTATTCTAGATATAACAGAAAAAGAAGATGGGATGAAAACAAGGGCCCTCTTACAAGACTGGATGAGAATATAGCTCCTGTTCCTAGCCCCACAGGGGATGAGAATATAGCTCCTGTTCCTAGCCACACAGGTCAAATGGAGACAGATCCTCTTGAATCCCCTGAAGGTACGTATGTGCAAGGCAAGCCATAACTGTTTACTTGTGTTTGTTTGTTTGTTTGTTGGTTGTTGGGTGAGTAATTATATAGTGTTGTAGAGCAGACATGCCAACCCTTCTGTTTTCACCAGGAGACTCTTGTTCTTCCATTTCTCCTGTTCTTATCCTGTTTTGTGTCGCCCCTCACTGAGATGCAGCCACGGCCATTCATGTTAATTAGCTAGTTCCATGAGTTTTTGATATGCAAATCAAAATGGCAGTATTTGATTGTTCTTTTTGTTGGAAGTTGTGAGTGGGCAAGGTGTGAGCTCTCTCTCTCTCTCTCTCTCTCTCTCTCTCGTTATTATGAAATATGGCTCTTTTATTGCTACTTTTTAACTTTTTAATGGATCTTAAGTAAAGGCTGATAAAAGGGGGTGGGGGGGGGGGGTAAAATTGGATGCTTTAGTCAAGTCAAGCTTCGGGTGCGCGTAATGGTTAAGTATCAGCGCGTTACGCATGGAGGACGGAGCTCATCACAGGTGACTGATTCATACCTGGTACATTTTGGGGTGCTGGTGCATGATGGATTAGCGGCAACTCTGTCAGATGCCTCTTTGGTCGGCTGAAATTGATGTCCGACAATTTTTGTGGCAATTTTCCTGGACATATCCTTCCACTGGTTTGGTTTGGAAGTACAGGCAACCTCCTCCTCGGTGCGTCTCCGCGCTGACATCTCAACTTGGCACATGATGGCTGCAGCAAGAAGCGAGCCTGAAGCCATGGATAGATTATTACTTTTAGCATCTGTGAGTTGAATTATGATCTCAGATGATCTGCTTTGTTTCATACTTACCCTGCCATACATGTGCAGTTCGCTGTTAGGATGTACCCAAGGCCCTTATGCACGTAAATCCAGGCATCATATGGTTTTGTCTTCTGGCCTTGTCTCTGGCTTGGTAGGACATTTGCCCTCAAAGCGCAAAAATCTGATCCTGTGTCATACAACTTTATCTCGTGCACATGACCGCAAAGTACATAATTATATGCATCTAAGGATTTGTATGCACGTAGATTTTCCCTTGTGTATACACTGGGCTTCTGTATGAGATACAGGTAAATCTTGGGCCATGTGATGGGTGGCCATTTGGACATATCTACAATCCAGTCGTTGTCTGGAATGTTGTATGGATCTGGTAATGTCTCTCCATTACTAAGAACCAATTTATTAATATAGTCGGCTCGGTCAGAGTTAATTAATTGTTCAGTGTAATCGGATGCCATCTTCTTCACTGACCACTGATCACTTGTCAAAGTTGAAAACAATGAAAAGGTGACGTGACTGCAGGTGGCAACAGGTCGTAAAGTATTGTCATCTGTCATCTGACCACTGATCACTTGTCAAAGATGTAAACAATGAAAAGGTGACGTGTCTACAGGTCGCAGCAGGTCGTAAAGTAATGTCATCTGTCATCTGACCACTGATAGTAAAGTATTCTTGTCATAGACATGTTTATTTTGAACAGTGGTGGAAAAAGTACTCACATTTTTTCTTAAGTAAAAGTACCAATTCTGCAATGAAAGTAAAAGTCCGGTATTCAAACAGTACAAAAGTACAACATCTACAAAGTAACTAGTAACTAGTAACTAAAGTTGTCATATAATTGTAGTGGAGTAAAAGTACAATATTTAGATCCAAGATGTAGTTGAGTAAAAGTAAAAGTATTGGATATTGGTAATTGTGAAGTAAAGTACAAATACCTCAATTGCACTTAAGTACAGTACTTAAGTAAAAGTACTTACTTAGTTACTTTACACCACTGATTTGAATACCCCTGATATGACCAGGAGCATGATCAAATAACGTGAGGATTGCAAAATTAGGATGGTAGCCTATATCATTCAATGAAGTCTTGAGCATCTTAATTATAGGCATAATGCTGCTATTATATACAAATAAAAGACAAACAGATCCAACTTCCGACATATCATTTTTATTGAGTAAACAAGATATTACAAACTGCATAGTTTAATCTACTTTGATTAAACCCGGTGAAGACCATTTCTTTTATAAATGTAGATTTGACCAGGGCTGCGGCAGGTAATAGCGCCCTCTACAGGCTCACCCCGCCGGTGCGCGCGCATCCTCTCAATGTTTACCAACATGAAACCCGTCTATAGTCACAGAACATGTCTGGCCATTCCATTTCATGGGAGTTCCATAGTATGTAGACATACAGTGTCTACATACACTAAATAAGACAGCCCAAATCTGGATAGCCTAACGAGAGAACATCAGCAAAGTGTAGCATCTATCACAGCACAATGTGAAATGCAATAATAAGAAAAAGACCAGGCAAGTTCCCATCAATGGGCAAACTCCTGGAAGAGGACCTTTAGAATGTGTAAAACAATAAAAAATAAAAAATAAACAGGGAACCTGTGGTGCTGAACCACAAAAGAAATAGGTAATAGGTGAGGTAGCTTTTCATTTCCTGAAAAATGAACATTTTGGAGTTAGCTGGTTGCTGCCGGACAGCAGAGATATGTTATCTGTGTGCGAGTAACTGTCCAGTTGAATAAATAAACGTCCCCTTGGATAGCTACTGTATAGTGGTAGTGGTTCATTAATCTACTAGCACCTGTGGTGTTCACATCACCCCCCGCCCTGCCCCCCCCCCCCCCCCCCCCCTATCCCCCCAATGGGTCCATTTGGTTCCATTTGTACAGCAGTTATGGTGTCCTTTAAATTAAGAGGTTTGAGAACCACTGTGCTACACTAAATGGAACTAGCTAAACAGACACTGTAGGTGTAGGAGTTAAATAAGTCCAGAACGTGGCAGTAATGTAACGCCAATGATGCCACGCTGCCATTAAAATCCAAATAGTATTCTGTTCTAGATTAGTCTAGTCGTTATATTATACCTGGTCTAAATCTTCCTTGGTCTAGTCATAAGAGTGTCATGCACTACCGACTGAGCTAGCCGGCCCTGTAATGTTATGGTGAACAGCTCCCTCTAGTGGGTTAACTCTGCCTTACCACAATATATTTGGGGAAGAAAAATCCAAATGCAACCACCGAAAACAACTATTATTATTTTAATTCCGGTGAAAACAGGGACAATTTTGTAGTGAGTGTCGTCTGGTGGTCACTAACTGTTATATATACAGTAAACAACCAGCTCCTAGCACCATCATGCCATTTATATCACCCATTCTTGAGAATTGGGACAAAACGTCCTACATAGAAACGTGATCTTTATGTTAAAAATCATGAAATGTATAATAAATAATATATATACACATTTAAATATATGGGCTCTGTGTATACCCATAGTAGTATTTGTATATATGTATTTACTGTTTCTGTTGAATTTACTTGAATACATGATCTATAGAGATTACATGTTAATTTACCTGTCCTCTGCAAGAGGTCACAATATCACACTGTTCCAAAAACCTATTAAAAACACCACCAATTTGAAAATATATGTTTCAAATGAAAAAGAAAAGTTAAAGACACATTAAACAAGAAATAACACAAATAAATAACACAATTATAAAAAAATATTTTATACAGAAATCTGCCTATCAAAGTTGTGTCCTCAGTTTCTTACAACTCCGGACGATTAACAAAAATAAACAGTTCTAATCAGGAAATAGAGTGGTCAGCTATAAGCCTGAGGACCCCTTTCCCACCACCCGTGCATGAAGGATGGAGCAGTACATGATGTGCTCAGGTAAGTTTGACTTTTTTTTTAAATATTTTAGACAAACAATGTTGATATCACTGATGTCACAGCTAATGCAGTACAACTCCGCCCCCTTAATATTGATAATATTAGGTATGAGCTGTGGATTGAATTTATATATGTTAGTTTTGTTCTTGAAGCAGCTAGCAATTGTGCTAACAACAAAGAGTTAGCATGTACAATATTTACTTGATAAATACACTCCGGACGATTTTCCATTGGCCGGAGTTGTAATGTCAATGGCTGGAGTTGTAAAATCTTCCTATAACATCCTACTGTGGACATATAATATGTTCCTTTCACTTATGCTCATGATTACATATTCCAATGTTATTTGACTGTTTTACCTATGGATAAATGTATACACATGCTTATTTATTGTTTTAGTCTTTCATAGCCTACCCAACATATTTGACTTGTAGAGCATGGACAAGCTGTAGGCTACTCTTATACTGCGTTTACTTCCCATAATTTTAATTAATTAATGATATTACATTATGTGTTACGTTTAAACCATTTATAAGTGTTCAAATATAAAACACATGTTACATTTAAACCATAGTACCTACATCTTGTCAAGTAGTCTAAAAGAAAGGCACATCCCAGTGTCTAGTTAAAATTATTCATACTTTGTGTTTTAGGAAAACATGGCTAAACAAAGACTGTCAGTGGAGGAGCAAAGACAACGTAACAAGGAATATAAAAGGAAAAGAAAAGAGAAAGTTAACAGCAACCCAGAGAGCAAAGAAGTGGCAAAAGAGAAAGAAAGGCAGAGGTGGAAGAAGAGAGTTGAAGAAAAGAAAGTCAAACTAATAAGTGAGGTGGGAGACAGAGAGAAAAGGAAACAGAGAAAGGCTTGGCGAGCTGCAAATCAAAGGAGGGCAAAACGAAAGGCAGTGCTGCGACAAAATGACACACCTCCAGAGAGTTCACAAGAGCTCAGTGATGCAGAGCCACGTGGTGGCATGCCCCCAGACAGAGGTGAAAGGGAGAGAAGTAAAACCAGGAAAAGGCATTCAAGAGAAATACATGCTTTAAAGGAGAAACAGAAATGGCGAATTCAAAAGAGAAAAGAAGAAGGAAATGCTCCAAATAAAACAACACCAGACTCCCCACAGACAGAAACTGAGAAAATGCTGTCAGGAAGTCAACTTAGAAATCCAAACATCAAGAGATCGCTTCTCTTTCACAACGTTCTGAGAAGAGAACTTCAGAAGAAGAAACAAACTCCTGTGTCACGAAGACAGACACCAACAGTGAGTTTATCTGGCAGAGTTCTAAAGAAGTATCGCCTTCTCAATAAAGTCCTTGAATTTGGGTTGACTTACAAGTCGATGACAGAGCGGAAAGCGACAACTGCATCGGACCGGAAGACATGTTTGTGCCAGTGTCACGAAAACGTGGCCTTAAGATCGCCAGGGATAGTGAAGACGGCTAAACTGCACGAGGCCTTAAGATCGCCAGGGATAGTGAAGACGGCTAAACTGGAAGACAGTTTTCAGTTAGTCTGTTGCTCTCCAGCAAGCGAGGCCTGCCTTCTTCGCACCTGCACATGGTGTGTAAACAAACATACAGTTCTGTCCCCAGACAAAGACCAAATCCCTGTGCAGTGGAAGAAAACAGCCAGTGGAACCCACATGAACACAAAACTCGTCGAGCACAGTGGCAATCTCGCAGAACTCACCCAACAGTACGAGGGAAAACAGAGAGATGAAACTACAACACATGTGTGTTCAGTTCGGAATCAGTCAAAGGAATACAGAAACACAATCCAGACCTGTGATGAAAATACAGTCATTGTACAATGTACATGTAAACTTTTCTGAACCCTGGAGCTGCAAGTATCAATCTGAAGTTCAATCCTGCCATTTTGGACAAAACCTGCCACAGATTACCCTACATACTGGAATGTATTACACCAAGGGAGAAAAGGCAGGGTTTTGCACAGTTTCAGAGTCAAAGAGTCCAAGCAAACAATATAAGAACAATACCAACTTTTTCCTTCTCACTGAGGTACCATCTACAATGGGTTACCAAAGAGCGACGTGGAACTTCTTCCCCACATCCCATGGCAAGGGTGCCCCAGACGGCATTGGGGGAACAGTGAAGAGAACGGCTGACAACCTGGTTCTGAGAGGGAATGATGTGACGGATGGACACATTCTTTGAAAAAGTATCCAACAGTCTGAAGGGTGTCCAGCTGTACTACATTGAGGAAGAAGACATGCAAAGATTTGACAATCTACTCACAGTACCACTCAAACCAGTTCCATCAACGAGAAAAATACACCAGGTCATCCCACATCAAAACTGTGTCAGTCACCGACAGCTGTCCTGCTTTTGCAGTGAGCCATTGCTTTGCTCTTGCTTTAGCCCAGCTACTTTCTATCTTCATGGCCACCCAGAAGAACAACAGCCTGATCAACACGGACGGAGAGGCAGGACAGGGAAGAGGACAGGACAGCAGGACAGTCAGGAAAGGGGGAGAGGCAAGACAAAGACAAAGAGAAAGACAGGACCGAGGACAAAGCTGGACAAAAAAAGCAGGACAGAGATGGACACAGGAGAGGGAACAAGCCAGGGGAGAGACGGGCAGGAAAGAAGGGGAGGCAAAACAGGAGGACAGTCAGGAAAGGCAAAAAAGACACGCCCTTTATCCCTGTTGATGGAGGAGATGGAAAATGATATGGGGGTAGATTCAGACTGGGACATGGAGGGAGAGATGGAAGAACAGACGGAGGGAAGGAAGAGGAGATGGAAATAGAGATGGGAGGAGAGATGGACGAGAGGATGGAAGGACAGAAGGAAGAGAGGATGGAAGGAGAGATGGAGGAGGAACAACTGAAATATCAAGAGGGCATTGTTGCAATATCTACTGTCAATAGCCTTAATAAGGGAGACTGGCTTGCCGTTGTGTATGATGGCAACTGGTGGCTGGCAAAGACCATAGATGTGGACACTGAGCATGAAGACGTCAAAGTGGAGTTTATGCATCCCCATGGTCCAACAACACATGTTCACCCTAAACTTGTCGGGAAGGATGTCTGTTTCAGTCCAGTTGTAGACATTCTGGTGAAACTAAGTGGGGAGTCATCACCATTACAGTCAAGTCGTAAAAGAAAGATCTTCAGCATAGCCGCTGATGTCATGGACTTCATAGAGAGAGAGCATGTGCGTCACCTGTTGCCCAATGCTGAAGTTGTGCTGGTAAGAGAACATTTGAATTCTACATTTTCCAATGTAGGAGGCATATTTAATGTTCAATTCAGAATTACGCCAGGTTACTGGCAACACATCCATGATGTCACTAACTTTACGATTCACACCAATACAATCTAACCTTACGATTCACACCAATACAATCTAACCTGTCTCCCCGTGCTAGTGACTTGTCTGTCTCTCGAAGTCTAACCTGTCTCCCTCTGCACTTCTGCCGTACCAGTTACCTGGAGGAAGCGGTGATGAACCTGGACCACGACGACCCAGTCACCAGGGACCACATGTCAGCCATGCTCTCCCAGGTGCACCAGAAGCTATTCCAGTTCCTGCAGCAGGACCCCCATAGCCCCCTCAGCAAGTGCGCCCCCCCCCTTTGCCTTTGCAGACAGGGTGCGATTAGTCAATCAGTTTTTACTGCATGCGAAAAGACGCACGAATCGAACTGGGTTCGATTGGAGAAAAAAACTCTTGCACTCTTAACGTCACTTGAAATGTTGATGAATTCATAGTATTTTATTGCCTTAATGAAAGATACAGGCCTAATTCCAGCCCTGTCAGTAGCAACTTTGTCATTCATGAATAGTCTAATTTAACATGGCCTAATTAAAATTTGGAAGTAATCTTTGAGTACAGCCACACTGATCAGTGCTCAACCAGAAGACTTGAGTGTGGTAGGCTAGGGTATGCCTTGTAAAAGAGCTTCAAATGACCAATGGTTGAGTAATTGTCCATAATAAAAGTTTTGATCACTTACACTGCATCAGTACACATATTCCCATTTGAGCTTCATGAGTCATGTCGGTGCTTATAGAGAAGGCAGTGAATGTTTTCACTTTGTCTTTCAGTCCCTGATTGTCTCTCCTTTGCAGTCTTCAGTGCAGCACTGGTGTGCAGGGCTGGGATGATGTACCTGCTGCCTACATTGTTTTCCATGTTCACACAACAGCAGCTGTGGCGGCAGAGCAGTGGCAATGGAGGAGAGAGAGCAGCTGCCACACAAGATACATAACTGCTAAAATACAATTCTTTCTTTATTACAAAACATAAGCAATATGTTTTTCTAATACAAATACTACTATTGTGAACAACGACAGGTGTTGCATACTTCAAATGATATCAAGATATTAAAGATGACCATTTTGAATTGTTTTCAAGACCTTTAACCGAAACTCGTTGACGGTTAGTTAAACATTAACCAATAAGAATAAAATGTATGGCCCGGACCGCCGGCCTAGCGGTCCGGGCACTTAGGCTCTAATACAGCCTGACAGTGCATCACGCGTTCGCGTCACATTCTCGACTATCTTCGTGGGGAGAGACTACTGCATGTCTCTCCCCATCTCTCCTGTTCACTGTCCTGTTCCTGTCCCTCTCTACTGTTCACTATCAGTTAAAGGCAGAAAAGCCCCAAAAAGATAACCTGACTCCGCCAGGTTACCAAAAAGAATCTTTAAAAAAAATAAAGAATAAAATGTATGTACTATTCAAAATGGACAAATGTCTGTGTAACTCACAAAGGGTCCCAATTTAGCACCCAGCAGCACTGCATTTGCGGTTTGATAGGCCAAATAAGTTACTCTTTCAAAATTGTCTGTTATTGTTGAAGTTGAGTGTAAAAAGAGGTGTTTCTCTTCTTAATTAATCCTAAACTCTGGGATTTTAATTGTTTCATTCCAGACTCTGTGGAGTCCAGACTGCAGGTGCAGATGAACTCTCCAGTCCCAGCCAGACCCATTTCAATGAAACAGGAGGAACCTGAATACTACCCAGGCCTCAGTAAGTCACACTGTCTGTCTCTTTCTAGCTTCAAGGTGTTTATTATCACATACACATACAATACATTTGCTAGCTGCACTATGGGAAGTGAAATGATTGTGCTTCAACATCAAGTACAATTCAATACAAATTCAACATTATTGTACAACTTGTGGTCTGTAATGTTATTTTTCTGCCCAGAGCCTCCGCACATTAAAGAGGAACAGGAGGAGCCTGATGGGTCACTGTTGACATTACTAGCAGTGAAAAAAGAAGATGATGATGATGACATCTCTTCACACTGTTTTGAAATCGAAGTTGAACTTGAATCAGACGCTGAAGTCACTGAAGACAGTGATGAGTGGGAGGAGAGCAGTGGAGGTCAGTCAGCTTTGAATACACTGACATCACTCAAGACACTAAATGTGGACACAATGTCTATTTAGTCTAACTAGACCATACCCGGTCGGCGCGCGCATCCGTGGGGGGATATGCGCACATGATCTGGCAACCCGGGAGGCAGTTCGTCCCATAGCTGGGCAGGCCCGTAACCATGGCGACATTGTTTGACACATAAATGCTAATAAGAAGCTGAGATTTGATGAAATTGAAAAACGGCTTCACAGTTGCGTTCAGATGGTAATGGTGAATGGCTGTGTGCAAAATCAGAGTAATTGGTCCAGCCAGTGAGGAGAACCGGGTAGCTTCATTCACGTACTCACCACTACAGAGGTTACTAGAATTATAGTAGGATAGTAGGATATATAAGGCATAATATTCATAGAATTTCATTAGCCTACAAAATAACAGTGTGTGTGAATTAAGGATGGTCGTTAATGTTCCCTGTTATATAAACTCACCTAGACGATCCGTTAATTAGTAGTAGTAGTAGTAGTATTAGTATTAGTTTATTTGGTCATAAAAGGAAAATTCTATATATCGTATCACGTCATATGGTTAAGAGCAAAAGGTGTTTTGCTTAACCTTTTCAAAACAAAATGAAAACGTAAAGACAAAACTACGAAAACAAGAAGAAAAAGAAAACAAACAAAAGAGAAAAATATCACAACAGAAAATTACTGTCATTTTAAATGACGATTGAATGGATGCAGGCGCATGGGAAGGCATCTTGGCTGAAGGTTGCTGCCATGCAAAAGCCACAATTATAATCTTGAATCGGTTAGCTGTTCTTTTCATTACATTTTCCACTGGCAATGATTAATGCATTGTGATGGAATTATTCTCTTGCTTCATCTCATCCACTTGCACTGTCATGTTGCTGTCTCTGTCTCTCTCGCATACATGCACACACGGTAAAACCTTGCATGTTTCTCGCCCCTCCCGTTGTTATGCAAGAACTTCTGGGAACTCAGATTACCTTGCATCAGCTGATGCATTCAAACTATTTAAAATAAATAATTAAGACAATTCTATTCTTTCTTTCTTGTTAACCACTTACACCCTACATACTGTACCCTAATCCCCCAGGGCTCTACAGTATACTAGGCCACCACCTGTTTTTGCTCTACACTAAACATCTTTGCCAAAAATAGCCGATAAACGAGCTAAAAGTGTGTCAAATTGCCGCAGATTTTCGTTGAATGTCCGACCCAGAATACTTTAATCTCGAAAACATTATGTGACTGTTTTGTCGATTATTTTCACGTCATCAATTCATCTTTGGCACAGATGATGGATTGTTTACAGGTTTCTCTCTCTCACATCCAGAGCCCCAACGATCTACCTCTACTGCCAAATGCTGAGGAATGGACAGATCCCCTCAGCAGGCTGTCAGCAGATAACCAACTCTGTAACCAGCAGGAAACAAGGAGACACTGACCAACCAAGATCTTCCAGTAATCATCACTTTACGAAGACTTTATCTCAACCAGGAGAAGTTAAGACGCATCAGCTGATTTTCACAGAAAAGAAATCCCACATCTGTAAACACTGTGACAAGAATTGCAGTCTGTCAGATTCCCTTAAAAGACGTATTC
This sequence comes from Gymnoscopelus microlampas, assembly GCF_963454915.1. NCBI lineage: Eukaryota > Metazoa > Chordata > Actinopteri > Myctophiformes > Myctophidae > Gymnoscopelus > Gymnoscopelus microlampas. The sequence continues at coordinate 4,679,921 of NC_139941.1, forward strand.
ACACTGTTTACAGCGGAAAGGTTGTTCTCCAACAACCTTTCCACTGTAAACAGTGTGACAAGAGTTTCATTAGGTCACATAACCTAAAGAGACACAAGTGCATCCAAACTGGAGAAAAACCTTTCCATTGTAAAAAACTGTCACAAACGTTTCTCTAAGTCATGTGACCTGAAGACACACCAGCGTATTCACACTGGAGAAAAACCTTACCACTGTAAACAGTGTGACACAAGTTTCAGCTATTCAGGTTCTCTGAAGAAACACCAGCGTATCCACACTGAAGTAAAACCTTTCCACTGAAAACAGCGTGACAAGAGTTTCAGTGAGTCAAGTTCTCTGAAAATGATGTGGGAAAAACTGTTCCAGGCATAGAAAAGCTTTGGAATTAATCAAATGTTTTGGAAAGTGCTTCACTATGTATTGTTTTTGGCTATTGATTTTGTTCATATAAACATTTCTTACTCTAAGCAAAATGTCTAACATGATACCATGTAGTGCTGCACTGCATAGTCTGTGTGGGGAGCGGTGTAATGTATGTGTAACAGAGTGGTTCACTACCTCAGCCTGATGGCCTGAAACTCTAATATCTCCCCCGAGCGATAGGGATATCCCTTTGGCGGTCAAGATGTTGGCTTTCCACGAGGGAGACCCGGGTTCGAATCCCGGGCTTTACATATAAGACGTGACTCCAGTCAGTAACAAACAAAACAAAAAAATGGTGCCGGTTGGTGATCTTGCCTAGGGTGCTGGGATGGACAAAAACGCCATATACAGATGCGGCTGGAATGTTAAAGTTTACAAGGATGCAAGTAGCATTAGTGCTTGCATCATAGAGGACACTTCTCCCAACTTTTTATTTCTTCAAATTATTATAATTGTAATCAAAAGAATAATTATTATTATTGATGTTCTTGTTTCTTTGGAACTCTAATGATACAGTACCTATTGATGAATGCAGATATATGGACTTTTGTTGTTGAATTTAGATTTGAAAGTGTGCAACTTTGTTACTTAGCGTATTTCTATCTGTACATAAAAAGGAAAAAGAAAATCTAAACAATTGCAAGGATGTGTAAATATTGTAAACTGAAATGAACAATGTAATGCAATAAAATGTATAAATAGGAACGTAAGCAGCATTTGGGAAAAAAATCTGGGGTGCACACAAAAGGCTGAGTAGATGTGAAAATGACCCCAGAAGTTAAATACCCCTTTAACCACTTAAGCTCCAGCATCCATGTTCTGCAGAAAACAACATTGTAAGCTTGTAGATCGGCTGTTTTCAGCTAAGATATTTAGTGTAGACTAGTGAAAACAGAAATTACACTAGTATGGAGCCCAGTAGAGTGTCCAGTCTTCCACCCCAAAATCCACCTCAGGTGCCAGTCTTCTCCCCAAAAGGTGCCCAGTCTGCAAAGGAAGAAAGAAAGAAGTGAGTGAATGTGCCCGCTCCTCTGGTTACCTTGTAGATACACAATTGGTACTACCCAAGATCAACAGTGGGGGGCAGCAATACGTCAGCCTGACGTCTAGTCTGCCAGAAAGTAACTCAGAAGAAGAGGAAAATTCCCACAATGCAGTGTTGTGTTTGTTGTTCTGAACTTAATGTTGGAGAGAAACACTGAAACACACCGTTGTGTTTTGGACATAAATAGTCCCTAAACTGTGTTTTTGACTGACTGCTGCAGGTAAAACAAACATGATGTTTCAAAAACAGTGTCGTCTTTAAGTATTAGGAGGACGTTTGATATCAACCACTGAAACACAGCAGGTAAGTTTAAGATGAACAAATAAATGTTCCATTTAGTCTTTGTTGACTCCTAATTTAAAATGGAACACAATTGCTCCTAGCTCTTTATTTACTAATAGGCTCTATGCACAGCAGCCATATTATCACTTCCTTCACAGGTGTTACCAATGATACTACTACTACCAATGAGTCTAGCACGGTGGTTTCCACGAGCCCCTTAACTCTGAAAATGGGAACCAAATGGATCCTTACGGGTCCATTTGGTTCCATTTGTACACTCTCAGAGTTACACACCTGTAAGGGACCATTTGGAAGCCCATGAGGGTCCCTGCCTGGACCCCAACTGTAGACCCACTGGTGTAACAGTGTTTCCAGTGAGCCAACATGCACAATATCAGCACCCTGACTCTGTTTGACCAGAATGGAACAGAGCCTCCATTAGTATCATTGGTAACACCTTTGAATGTCTTCATAATATGGCTGCTGTGAATATAGCTTATTGTTCTTGACCGCAACAGAAGAACCACATTAGTGGATATTATTTATTTACCTTGCTTCGCCTTCTATCATGCAGCACATTTCATTTCTGATCATTGTTTGGCGTTCTTATTTTCACTGGAAACGTGTGACTCATGAGCGTTGGTGGTATAGTGGTGAGCATAGCTGCCTTCCAAGCAGTTGACCCGGTTTCGATTCCCGGCCAACGCAGTAACTTTATTTGGGCTGTTCAATAGTTTCGTACTCCTCTGAAATGGATGGGTCAATAAGTACAGAGAGAATCAGCAGATGTTTTATATTGCAGCGGCACTTTATTGGCATGAGAAAACATGCGTTTACATTTCCAAAGAAAGTGTCAAAATCAAAATGAAATAATGCCAGACTAAGAAGAGAATACAGTAATGTATCCTAACTCTTAGCTCCGACGGAACCTCTCCCTCCGCTGTGTAGCTCCGAGATGAGGTTCCTCGTTAGTTACTGCCGTCTGTTTTCGAAATGGTCGCACGTCTTCCACTTTACATGTTTCTTACCCCTTTCTGCACATCGTATCCAAAAAGTAAAGCATTTCCGCCACTCTCTCAGATGTTTTAAGTTTTAACGCGCCATAAAAGCTATCCAACGGGTTGAAGAAAGTATTTAATTTGCCTCGGTTTTCATCCGGTTACATGGTTTTTAAGACATTGCGCAAGAGTTGCGCCCGTAGAGATAACATTAATGATGACCCTACTGGTCAAATGTTGAATTGCATCTTCTAATGCAAAATATTATGGAACCGGATGAAAACCGAGGCAAATTAAATACTTTATTCAACCCGTTGGATAGCTTTTATGGCGCGTTAAAACTTAAAACATCTGAGAGAGTGGCGGAAATGCTTTACTTTTTGGATACGATGTGCAGAAAGGGGTAAGAAACATGTAAAGTGGAAGACGTGCGACCATTTCGAAAACAGACTGCATGTAACTAACGAGGGACCTCATCTCGGAGCTATAGACTCCGGGCAAAAGGCGTGGCCAAGCTTAGGCTGAAGTAGTTACGGTGGCCATATTAAGGGAGCTCCATAACAACAGCTAGTATCAACAACATTGACAGTTACCCACGAGTCACGACGTGTCCTGAACTACAGCGAATTTATTGGTAAAGGACAGAAGATGGACCTGGCAATGCGTGACAGAGAGTTACCATACAGAGAGAAGCTGAATGCAGACGCAAAGGCACGCTACCTGCGATCAGTGTTGCCATATTTTGCGAGAGAAATAAGCAACCAGGTCTATGAAAACAAGCCCAAAAGAAGTGGCTTAGATACATCGACTACTTGAAAATAGCCGATCTACAAGCTCACGTGAGCTTGTACATAGGTTATTAAAAAAAAACTCTTGCAATAAAATAAAGAACATTTGGAATATTTTTTAAAACATTCTAACAACACAAATGCTCCCTGGCACAAAACATTTTCATGAAAAGATTTGAGAACCACTGGTTTAATTTTTTTTGTTTAAAAAAAAAAGCCTAAATAAGCAAGCACCTAAATAAGCCTAAATAAGCAAGTACACTTTATAAATAAGCCATACAAAACTACTAATTTTACAAGCAACTTCACATAAAAAGAAGCCCAAAGTCGCTTATAATAAGCCGACATGGCAACGCTGATGCTGATCCTAACCTCGCCTCCAACAGATGTTTATATGTTTGATTGTGTGCTGTCATGCTCGTTTGAGCTTATATGTGTTTGGGAATGTTGTTGAAGGTTATGTTAAGGACAAGTTAGAGATAGATAATAATGTACACCGTCTACTTGCTGGACAACAAACACAGGACTACAGACTACACTACACTACACTACACTACACTACTCTACACTTGTGGCAGCTGTCAATCTACTCCCTCAAGATGGCGGCGGAAGTGGCACGATTTAAGGGCGTGGCGACCATGTTACGTCGCTATGCCCGGAGTCTATACAGCGTACAGCGGAGGGAGAGGTTCCGTAGGGGCTACCTAACTCTGTGAATGTATCACATCTTAAAGTGGCTTACAAGACCACAAATACCCCAACAAGAGTAGACATTTCTTTAGAAATACGTACACAGGACGTTCGTGTCCTAGTTTTCGTTAATTTATTCATCCAGGCCATTTAAAAACATCTTGCGCCCAACGTGGGGCTCGAACCCACGACCCTGAGATTAAGAGTCTCATGCTCTACCGACTGAGCTAGCCGGGCCTGGAGTGGTATGGTTAGACAGCCCCATCTAGTGGGTTCCCGCTGTATTAGTGGCAAGGTCTATGAAAACGTAACCTCGCGTCACCAGTCTTTCCACCTCGGAGGAAAGCCTGGTCTGCGTTATAGCAGGGCGGGAATATGTCGTTTTCAATACACGATAGTGCACTTGGTGATACAAGCGCGAAATTTGGCACAGATGTCCTTCATATGACCCTAATTGATAATCAACCTCTGGCCACGCAAAAATCCTAAGATTTCAAGATGGCCACCACCAGTTTTCAAATGGCTGCAACTGGGCCAATGTTTTGGACTATATCACTTTGCTGGGGCTTATTTTAATATATGAGAATATGTTCTGGAGGTATTTCTACCAAGTACGATAAAAAAAAGGTTTTTATATGTTCCAATATGGCGGCATGTTTTCCAATATGGCTGCCGATAAATTGCATAAATGTGCATCTGCTTATGGTTTATCCACATGAGCTTGTAGTACATGTCTGTGTATTAATTACCATACACGGAATCCATTTATGGAACATGTGAAAGTGATTTATTAGCTTGGTAAAGCTTAGTGCTTACTTTTTGTTTTGTTATAAGTCATTATAAACACATTCTCATTTACAATGGTGGCTGCGCAAGTGACAGGCCAGTTTACTAGCAACTGCAACCACAGAGGGGTGTGCAGATAAGTCCAAACTTAAAGAATTTGCAGTGTCCAGAACATGCTTTTTTACATCCACATCGTGTCAGCTTCTGGCATAATTTGGCAAACAGGACTGCACAAGAGTGACTGGCCCTGTATATGTCCTGCCTGGAATGCACTACACTTGCATTCACTTCCTTGTAGGAACTACTTCTATGAAGTTCTATCGTACATGAGTACTATGATCTCCTCAATGACTTGCATATGTTTATCATTTATTGCAAAAGGTGTTGAACCTAATTTGGAGAAGTTGTCTACCATGCTGACCTTTTTCCCTTTCCATGGAAGGACGAAACTGTGTGGCATCCCCTGAATGCATGAAAGAAGCAAAGACCTGATGACTTTGATTCAATAGCTGATGCAATTTCATGAACGGGATCCATCTGAGATCCTTCCCTCCTTCCAAAGGCAATCCACAGCTAATTCAAGCCAAGTCTTTGAACAAGTGAAACTGTTATGTCAACAATGTCAGTATCTGAGGCAGAGCTCAGAGGATAGCATCTGACACATCATGATTCGCAGCTCAGATACTGACGTTGTTGTCATAGCAGTTGCACTTGTTCATATTAAGTAAGTCTGAGACTTATTGTCAGTATCAGCTGAGAACGCAGGGGTCTTATAGACCCCCTGGTATTGCTGAGGTGGAGCGCCACACTCACCGTACCTACTCATACACTGATCCTGACCGAACCCATGACCATGTGATCCGAAGGTGAAAGCTCTACCGACTGAGCTACCCAGACACAAAGACTTGGCTTGAAAAAGCTGTTGAAGAACCTCAGATGGATCCCCCTTCATGAAAATGCATCAGCTATTGGATCAAAGTCATCAGGTCTGTGCTTCTTTCATCCGTTCAGCAGATGCCATACAGTTTTGTCCTTCCACAGAAAGAGAAAAAGGTCAGCACCTGTTTGAGAAAATATCCCTATATACAGTATATATAAGTTTTTGTATTTATTGGTGAACATATTGAAAAGTCTCTTGCCCTAGGTCATTAAAAAGCTACCAAATCACTTTAAAATGTGCTATAAATTGATTCTGGGTATGGTAATTAATACAAATACATGTGCTACAAGCTCATGTGAATGTACATTTATGCAATTTAACGGCAGCCATATTGGAAAATATGCCGCCATATTGGAACCTAATATTATTTTTTTATCTTATTTGGTAGAAATACCATCAGAACATATTCTCCTACATTAAAATAAGGGGGAAATCAAAGATTTACAGCCCCAGCAAAGTGATATAGTCCAAAATGTTGGCCCAGTTGCAGCCATTTTGAAAACCGGTGGTGGCCATCTTGAAATCTTAGGATTTTTGCGTGGCCAGAGGTTGATTATCAATTAGGGTCCTATGAAGGACATCTGTGCCAAATTTCTCGCTTGTATCACCAAGTGCACTATGGTATCAATTTCCCGCCCTGCTATTACTAAAGACCCATATGATCCGGTCTAGGAAAAAAAAAAAAAGAAAAAGAATCCTCTTTCCGGATTGTCGCGATCCGGTTTTGCGGTGCCTCTTTGTTTTGGTTCCCCAATCCCTATTTAAATGGAATAGAATTTCCCCGTGGGATAATATGGATAATACAGACACTAAATAGTCTCCGGAAAGTACACTCACATTTATATTTAAAAAATATTTTAGTAGGTTTTTTTAGTAGATTTTAGTAGGACGGACCTATTTTGGGGTGAGACGTCTTTCCGGTTTGTCGCGATCCGGTCGCTCCCGACCGGATCATATACCCGAAAAGGAATGCTGCCCAGGCTAATGAAAACGAGGCCAAACCAAACGAACCCGCCCTACAGCGCTTACAGTACGCCGACATGGCAACACCGAGACCCCGCCCACTCTCTCAGTACAATTCTTTCTGTGGAAAGTAAACACACCAGACGGACCCGCGGCGGGCGAGTAACATGCCTACGCCATTCTCCGTGCTGATATAACACACAAGGGCCGTCTGTTGCGGAGTTGAAAAGTGACGTCTCTGCCATGACGTAGACCTGTAGACCCGTAGCAGACCTGATGGTTAACACGTTTGAAAACAACAAACGTGAATTAAAAATAAACTATACAAATAAAAGAAAAACATAATAATGTTAGTGTAAAATGGCACCAAAAAAGAGGGGGCGTGGGAGAAACCGCGCGACAGGACGTGCATTAACCCCAACTTTGCAACTACTTTCACCTGCGCCTTTCACTGGGTATGGTCTAGTATATATAAAGGCTAGATGGCTCAAGGGGGCGTCGCAAGCGCAGCTCAACCGCGGCCATCTTGCAACAGTCATTGATAACATTATGTCTATGGCCATATATGATTGAAATAACCATAGCGTGCTAAATTTTCATCCGATTTTCAAACGGTTTGGTGTTTTGTAAACACCAAAGATGTAGTTATGATACTGCATACTTATTATTATAATCATGGTTTTTTTTTAAATAAAATTAAGTATGCAGTATCATAACTACATCTTTGGTGTACCGTTTGAAAATCGGATGAAAATTGAGCACGCTATGGTTATTTCAAAGTAGCCTACCTGCACCATAGACATAATGTTATGAATGACCGTCCCAAGATGGCCGCCATGTGGCAACGTCGTACTCCATTGGCCAGCAGCGCGGGTGAGTCATCTAGCCTTTATATATATCTATGGTTACAACAACGTAGGCACGCCGTCTCTAGTGGACTTGAACAACGAGAGACACCGCTGAACGTTGCGAAGTCCACTAGAGCCGACTCAGTGCCGTTCGAGTTATGTACCTATAGGGACAGAATCGTTAATTATTGATTGGACTATATCCTCAATAATACTGTTCCGGGGCTGATAATAATACCAAATGATCATGTTTTAGGGGAAGTAGAGCCATGGAACTCTAATGTCCTTATTCAATTCCTTCATTTCAGACCAGTGTGTGGAGTCCAGACTGCAGGTGAAGATGAACTCTCCAGACTCAGCAAGGGACATTTCTATTAAACAGGAACCTGAAGACCACCCACACCTCAGTATGTTTAATGTTCTCTCTCTTTCTTTCATTGTTTCTGTTTTATTGTAGAGCTGTCGCAATATACATTTCTTACTATGCAATAATCATGACAAAATATATCATGACAATATCCCGAAACAAATTAGTCGTGTTGTCTTGTGTTGCACGTACCATAGGCACCGGAAGGGGGGGGCAGAAGGGCCTAAATATCCCCCCACTATTTAGCAAGTCGATCTCGCCGACCGCTGGTCTATTTATTTGTATTTCTTTCCCCAACCGGTGCTGGTCTAGCACCCCACTGTTCCCATTGTGTTGTGCAATTGTTGTTGTGTATTGGCTGCATGCTTGCCTCTCGCCGCAATGACCGTTCTGTTACTGGTAATGTGTGCTACGTTGCTCTCTCACAAATCGTTGTTCTTAGTTTGTATTCTGCCTGTGGGTGTGAAAGAAGCAGATGCCCGTGGGGCTCGGGCTGCAAGAATCAAGTGCTGCTATATGATAGACTGACTGACCAGGGCTCTGCAGCTCAAAAGGCTATGGGAACAAAGTTGTTCCCCCGTCAGTTAAAGTGAGAGCCTAGAGCGCACGCACAAAGCACATCAAAACCTCCGTGGAATCAAAGGAATCAAAAAACCTCCGTGGAATGCACCGTGGCATGTGTGATCACGGATTCCTTTTGCATCGAGGTGAATGTCTCTTATTGTAGAATGCTACAGCTAGACTAGATTTCATATTGCATATGGACTAGCTGACATCTCGCCTATAATGTGTCAGAACAGCATTTTAGGTTTGTCGGGTCCATTAAATAATGGGTGCTTTTTTTTCGTAATTGCAAGAAGCCAACATAAAAAAAAAAAAAACATTGATTAATTGAGCAGTCCTACTTTGATCACTGCCCTAACAGAGGTGAAATAAAGGCTGGTTATGTGATCCCATCCCTACTTGTGAACATTAGTTGTAACCTAGGGATGTATTTTGGGTCACAACTTGAAACGCGCTTTTTTTTTTGCGGAAGCACATTGAAAACCTCCGTGTTTAGCAACGATCGGGGGATCAATCATACTGGAGATAAATATTCTGTGACTACTTGAAAAGGTAAGAAAAACGAGAAATCACACTACTGGCACAGTATGAGTTAAGTTAAGCATGATTCCCTAATATGAATCCTATAATCTTGGCACCCAAGATTCATATGTTGGAGAGTTGGGCTTAGGCCATTTTGCCTTTAGCGTCTGCAAATATTATTGTTATTCTTGACACCACTAGATCTCCAGTTATTAAAGTCCTTATTCAATTGCTTCATTTCAGACCAGTGTGTGGAGTACATTTCTATTAAACAGGAGGAACCTGAAGACCATCCACACCTCAGTAAGTATTGTCACTATACGATAATCTCGGCAAAAAATATAATGACAATGATAATATCCGGATATTCATAGCCATCATTAAATGTCACTCAATATTCATTTTTAACATGTTTTATTCTCATTACAATATCCAAAAGCAAGAAAAACTGCACCAAATTGTACATTTTCTACAGAGTGGCCGTAGACCAAAGCATCTAGAACAGGGTTTGTCTGTCACACAGCTCAAGCCGCTAAGTCAGGGGTCTTCAACAGGGGGTCCAGGACCCCTAGGGGGTCCTCAGAGTTACTACAGGGGGTCCGCCAAATCTTTGTGTGATATGTTTATTTTTTTTTACCTTAACCACTTGAACCCTAGCATCCCTTTTCTGAGGAGGACTTTAGCCAAAAATAGCAGATCTATAAGCTCACAGCCCCTCGCGCGTTGTGAGCTTGTAGATCTGCGACGCAATATAGAGGAGGTCCCTGCTTCATCTCTCTCTCAGCTAGGGGGTCCTTGGCCTGAAAACATTGAAGACCCCTGCGCTAAGTGCAGAAGCACATGAAAGCGGCAAGCCTGACATGCCTGGTAAAAGTTTGGTAGTGAAAACTATGAAAACTGATTCTATGGAGTGCCTCTGTAGGGGGTGAGAGGTCTAGAAATGGGTCTGTCAATCTGCTCTGTGTGAGATAACAGATTTTTGACAAGCTTTTTAGTAGCTTCTTGATTTGAGGTGTAACCACTTCAACCCTAGCATCCCTGTACTGGGGGGTATTTGAAAAAATGCTGATCTACAAACTCAACGCGTCTTAAGAGATTTGGTGTAGAGGGAAAAGATAAAGGACCATGTACAGAGTTGACCCTGCTCAGCAATAGTATTAGTTAATAAAGTATTAGTCGTAATGGGGACATAGTTGACAATAGATGCCAAAAAAAAAGATATGTTGAGAAATTTTCCAATCTTAATTAATTCCTGTCAAACAAAAAAAACATATATATGAGATAACATCAGTGGGTAAGTATGTAAGTAAGCCTTGAGAACCAATTATTCCCGAGCCATGTGGCCCATAGGGCAGGAGTTCATCTCCTGTTTCTGTGGCGTGAGGTGGCTTGATGTACAAGTATATCCTCCAGCCATGATGTACACCGGGACTTACCCCAATCCAACCCTTGATGCTCAATGCCAAGCGGGGAGTCCTATTTATAGTCTTTGGTATGACCCGACCAGGGTATTGAACCCCGACCTCCCAATCTCACGGCGAACACTCTAACCATGCCAATTAGCTGTTTGTTTTTTTCAATTAGTGGGTACTAACCAATTTTAACATATCATATTAAAGGTAGGGTAAGTGATTTTCTTTTGTTAAAATAAGTGTTAAATAGCTCTATATTCTGATAGTACTCATTGCTATAGAGTGTTTGTTCAGTAAAATGAGTCTCCTTGTCTCTCCAGCTCTTTATAAAACAGAAAATGCATTTTCGTTTCAGTTCCAGTTTAATTTCCAATTTTATCCAATCAGGATAGAGAACTCAATCAGGATATAGATTAAAGTGAAAGTGAAATTGGAAGTGATGACACCAAGAAATGAGCAGGCAAAATTGGAACTAGAACACTATAAAAATGAAGCTTAAAAAATGCAAGGCACCAACCTGCTCATCGGGAGCAATTGGGGGTTCAATGTCTTGCTCAAGGACACTTCGACACTAACTCTGGGTGAGCCCGGGATCAAACTGGGAACCTTGCAGTTTCCAGTTCACTCTACCCGGCCACTCGATCCCTGAGCCACTGCCGCCACATAATATTCAATAATGCTAAACAATATTTTTATGCTGGGCAACTTGATGTGAAAAAGGTTATTATTCATAATCAAAGTGCTCTGTGAAAAAAGTAACTTGCCCAGTTGACAAGTGATTTACAAAATAAGTTACTCCTTCTCTATTGTCTGTTATTTGTTGAAGTTGATTATAAGAGGACGTTCTGTTCTTAATTAATCCTAATCTCCTCAGGGATTTTAATTGTTTCATTTCAGACTCTGTGGAGTCCAGACTGCAGGTGCAGATGAACTCTCCAGACCCAGCCAGACCTCTTGCAGTGAAACAGGAGGAACCTGAAGACCAGCCATACCTCAGTAAGTCTCTCTCTTTTCCAGCTTCATTTGTCTTTAATTGTCATGTACAGTTGCTAGCTGCACTATTCGCAGGGAAATGATTGTGCTTCAACTAGGGATGGCCAAATGGAGACATTTTATTAACCGGTTTCCGTTAGGCCTTACCGATTAATTAATCATTAACCGTTAGGAAATGTGTTCCCCCCAAAAAAGCGCTATTTACCAATTTAAAAAAAGAAAAAGACACGCCCCCCCCCCACCCCCCCCCCCCCGGCAGTGGCTCAGGGGTAGAGTGGCCGGGTAGAGTGAACTGGAAAACCGCAAGGTTTCCAGTTCGATCCCGGGCTGGGGCGCTCCCCTAGAGTTAGTGTCGAAGTGTCCTTGAGCAAGACGCTGAACCCCTAATTGCTCCCGATGAGCAGGTTGGTGCCTTGCATGGTTTCCTCCGCCATCGGTGTATGAATGTGTGTGTGAATGGGTTAATGGCACAATCAATGTAAAGCGCTTCGGATAGAAGCGCTATATAAATGCACCATTTACCATTTACCATTTACCATAATATAACGCGCTATTTACACATTCAAAATAATGTACCTTGCATGCACGAGTGCTGTGGTTAAAGTGCCTGACTAGCCGACATGTTGCAGCGATAACCCGATGCAAAAACAGGCTAAATCCATTGGTGATTGCCAATTACAGTGTATGTGCAAAACACAGAACTGAGTCGCAGTTCACCCGTTCGGGGCGACAATGCAATTGATAGAAAATAAATCCTTTTTTGGGTGAACTCCTCCTTTAAGTTTCCCAGAGGGACTCTCTACCCATTCAGCTATGACCACCCTAGACCGAAGGAGGGTCAACTTTTACAAGCTTATGGAAAGCAGTCTTTTTGCAAACACCAAAAGTCTGAGAAGTTATCAATTGCACACCCCATGAAGCCTTGAATACATGGATATATTTTGTTTTTTGTCGCAATCATTTGATGCCCGGGTGTATTTCCGGTAGGAGACACAAAGATTCTACTTTGTGTCTCCTACCGGATACATTAGCCGGTAGGTAGTGATAACTGCCATTAAGCTACTGAATTGGAAGATGTATCATACCAAAATATAAACTAGAGACATGTAGGAATACAAAAATACAAAAACTTTACGGCCACCTCAGGTGGTACCAATTTGTGAAAATATCAGTGTTGGCCCCTGGACTAACTTTCCCAGTATGTCCCCAAGCCTCCACCGCATCATTTAGTTTAGCTAACAGGTTGTCTGCTGTGTGTCTGTCGGGCATACTCAATAAGACGGCTGATTTCACGTTCCACTCCTCTTCATTTTGTGTTTACTAGTGTTAGTGCAGTGGAAGTCACGTGTGGTTGCTGGTGTAGACTTGGCCCTTCAAAATAAAATGTTTTTATTTCTATAACGGTTTGCCATTAGCCGTTAGTGTTCACGGTTGTACTTTATTGTTACATCTTGTGTACAGGTACATAAGAGTAAAACTTATTTTGGTTCGGCTTCCTTCAGACAATGCAGCAGCGTAAGTAATAACAATAGAATAAAGGATACGTAAAACGATTAAAGAAAGAGTGCAAAAAGAGAATGAAAAGAGCATCATCAAATCAAATGTACATGTGCATAAACATAAAGAGAAATAACTTGGTATGTTGTATACACCACCAAAATTATTCTTCAGTAGCTGCGTAGGCGCTTTCCATGCGGCAACATCTCGAACAGTCTGTGGTTGGGATGTCTTCGATCTTTGATGATACCTCGTGCTTTGCTGACACAGCGTTCGTCGTACAGGGCTTGGATGGGGGGAGATCACATCCGCTGATGCGTTCGGCTGTCCGCACAACCCTCTGCATTGCCTTGCGGTTGAGCTCAGTGCAGCTGCCGTACCAGGCAGTGAAGCAGCCAGTCAGAATGTTCTCTGTGGTGCCTCTGTAGAAATAGCTCTTAGGACTTTTTGACCCATGCCAGCTTTCTTCAGTTTCCTGAGAAAGTAGAGGCGTTGTTGTGCTTTCTTCACCACTCGCTCTGTCTGTACTGCAGCACCCCCGATCTGGATGGGGGAGTGATCTCTGGGAGGCCTTCTGTACTCGAAGAGTATCTCTTCTGTTTTCGCAACATTGAGAGCCAGGTTGTTCTCCTGGCACCATTGTAACCGGTTGCCAAATGTTGCCAAGCTTAATGGTGAACGGGTAACGGTTAACCGTTGGCCATCCCTAGCTTCAACAGTGTGGAACCAGACAAAATGAAATGTGATATATAGGTAATAGTAGTAACAAATTGGTCATATTGTCTTTTGGTGCACATGTAACGTTTGATCTGCATTGTGTTGTGGATTAATGAAGTTCCAGACCACTTCTCTCTTTGTGTAACATCCAAGACTCAGCACGTCTACAACAGAATTAACAACGTGACCAAAAGTAGTTTGTTGTAAACAGTATACCGTTAGGTTTGACAAAATGACTAATTGAAAACATGTACAAAGCATCACAAATTCATGTACGTACATTTAGCATGTTTAGGACAACCAGTATTCATCACGGTATCACAGTAAACATACAGACTCTTGTTGAAAATATAGTGAACTGAGGAACATATCTTACCTTCGGCAAATGTCATTTAGACTGGCACCGCTCTAACATGGACGCCCGTGTTACCAATGAGGTGCCGCCCAATAAACAATAAGAAATGCCCTTACTTGGGGAGCAAGTGGAACACACACACACACACACACACACACACACACACACACACACACACACACACACACACACACACACACACACACACACACACACCACCATAATAAATATTTTAAAAAATCATTAAAAAAAGTATTTCTTGTTGTTCCTCATCTGACTTCTGGAAACCAAAATGTTTCCAAACAAATGCATTGCTTTTACTCTTCTTGTTGACCAAGGGCTCTCTTTCATCATCTTGGCTACATCTGAACTAAACATGTCTGAGATTGAGTTTGGATTATAGGGAGGAGGATCACTCATCCGTACTTAATGTATTTATGAACATAAGTTGTAGCTTGGGGATGTATTTGGCGAAATTTCTACCCTAACAAATCAATCTCATTATCTTTGCATTCAAGGTTCATATGTTAGATAGTTGGGCTTAGGCGTCTGCATATATTATAGTTATTCTCCACTAAGTCTCCAGTTATTAAAGTCATTATTTACTTGCCTCATTTCAGACCAGTGTGTGGAGTCTAGACCGCAGGTGAAGATGAACTCTCCAGACTCAGCCAGGGACATTTCTATTAAACAGGAGGAACCTGAAGACCATCCACACCTCAGTAAGTTTCATGTGCTCTCTCTTTCTTTCATATTGTCTGTTCTGTTGTAGAGCTGTTACAATAATAACACAGATCTTCAATGGGCTTTTTCCTCAGCTTTGAAGTTTAACCACTTGAACCCTAGCATCCCTATTCTGGGGGAAACATTCACTGAAATTAACTGATCTACAAGATCTCTAGCTTGTAGATCAGCTATTTTAGGTAAAGAGATTTGGTGTAGAGGGTACAGTACATAGCAAACTGTACCCCTTTCAACTAAGTATTAGTTCACTATGTATAGACGGTCAAAATAAATAAGTAACTAAACATAGACATTCGAATTACTACTCACGATAGGTATTTTGGTAATATCTTGCTAAAACTTTCTCAGTTTGTAACTGTTTTGGCGATCTAAGTAGGTGATAGCTCATTTTCTACATGGAACATGGACAAAGGAAGAATAGATTTACATTTTAGAAATCCAGTGTTCACTATCATGTTATTTTTCTGCTCCTAGACATCCTGCACATGGTTGTGTGTAAAGAGGAGGTTTCTCCTGAACAGGTGAGGAGCCCCAGTCTGCTCCAGGAGGAACCAGAGCCTCCACACATTAAAGAGGAACAGGAGGAGATACTTCAAAGACCTGAGGAGCCTGATGGGTCAATGTTAACATTACTAGCAGTGAAAAGTGAAGATGATGATGATGATGAAGACATCTCTTCACACTGCTCTGAAGTTGAAGTTGAACTTGAATCTGACACTGAAGTCACTGAAGACAGTGATGATTGGGAGGAGACCACTGAAGACAGTGATGAGAAACGGTGTGACAAGAATTTCAGTGAGTCAGGTCCCCTGAAGTCACTCCAGCGTATCGACACTAAAGACAAACCTTTCCACTGTAAACATTGTCACAAGAGTTTCTTTCAGTCAAATCATCTGAAGACACACCAGAGTGTCCACACTGGAGAAAAGCCTTTCCACTGTAAATATTGTGACAAGAGTTTTAGATGCGCCAGTTACCTGAGGATTCACCACAAACGTGTCCACATTGAAGAAAAACCATACCTGTGTAAATATTGTGACAAGAGTTTTAGATGCGCCAGTTACCTGAGGATTCACCACAAGCGTGTCCACATTGAAGAAAAAACATACCTGTGTAAATATTGTGAAAAGAGTTTTAGATGCGCCACTTACCTGAGGATTCACCACAAGCGTGTCCACCTTGAAGAAAAACCATACCTGTGTAAATATTGTGACAAGAGTTTCAATGTGTCAGCTAACCTCAAGACACACCAGTATATCCACACTGGAGAAAAACCTTACCACTGTACAAACTGTAAAAAGAGTTTTATTCAGTCGGGTGACCTGAAGAAACACCAGCATATCCACACTGGAGAAAAACCTTACCACTGTAAACATTGTGACAAGAGTTACAGACGGTCAGAGCACCTGAAGATACACCAGCGTGTCCACACAGGAGAAAAACCTTTCCACTGTGAACTTTGTGACAAGAGTTTCATTAATTCATCTATTCTAAAGAAACACCAGCGTATCCACACAGAAAAACCTTTCCACTGTAAACTGTGTAACATTAGTTTCACTAATTCAGATCACTTGAAAAGGCACCAGTGTATTCACAACATGGGGGGACAAAAACTTTCGAATATAAAGTAGCTCACTGGGAATATCAAATTAAACACCGGTGTTGGTAGGAAGGTGGGTAGAAAAGCAGAAATATTTTGTATATTCATACTGCTCCTGTCAACAGAAGCCTCTGTTAGGATTGGTCTTTTGGAAACATTTCCCAGCTCTGTTTTTTTCTCAATCTAAATCCATTCATATTTATTTATTTTTTATAGCTAGAGGATGCAAATATAGTCCATGGTCAGACAATAAGGACTTGTCCGGGGCATGTTAGAAAACCGTCTGCCTATTCTGAATCTCATAACCTGAACAGGGCTCTAGACTGCCACCAAAATGAGTTTGCAAGTCAACATTTCACCTGATTGCATTTGTGCAAGTGCACGATTATTATGTTGGTCTTTCACTGCTTCAGTTTTCTTGTGCTTTTACTGGAGTTTCATACGTTGATGAAATGCTCTTAAATTACAGTCCTTTTCTTCAAAGTGACTGGTGCGATACAACTGTATAAACGAGTCACATCATTACAAGAAAATCACTGTTACACACAAGACAAACATTGATTTTCTGATCAAGTTTTTGAATTCGGTTGAAAAGCCTCACATGTGCATTTTGTACTTTGGATTTGCTCAGGTAGTGGAGTGCGAGGATACAGTTCACCCACGCAGACACAAACTGTTGACGGAATCGTGTGCAAAAAATGAAAGATAGACAAACTGACATGCGAGTCAATGCAATGTGCTGTTAGCTTGTAGCGATCTGTAAGGTCTTATTAGATGATGTCATTTGCAGGCACTGCAGACTCTCAGAGCCCTATTTTTTTGTCACTTTGACTCGCCGAGTCATAGTGACATGGTCGTGGTCCGGCCTTAAAAAATACATTTTGAAAAAATTAGCTTATCTACATCGATGCATTTTGAGCTGGTAGATTGGTTATTTTCACTATTTTTAAAATAAAATAATATAAGATTGGCATCATAAGGGACATGGTGGTGCGCACGATATGGCCCTCAGACTTAAAGGGACAGTACTGCACCAGTTCTACCAGTGGAAAAGTTAGTGTGGTGGAGTCATGTCTGATCCGAAATGACTACTGATTGATTTGATTGGTTCAGTTTCTGCCATATTGCATTTACCTGTCCATGCGTCAAATGACTGTTAAACATTGTTGAAACCTGGAACCTTATTTTAATCTACAATTAAATATAATGAATTAATTATTGATGTAATATAGATAATACATATGTTCTGTAGTGTTTTACACATAACCAACAGGCAATGGATTTCAGAAGTATTTTGTGAGAGAAATGTATGCGCTGCACCACTGGCAACGGTACCTCCTAGACAGAGCCAGGAAGAATTTGGATGGGACAAGTAGATTAAAGAAGTACTTGTAGGAAAAAGAAAAACCTTCATGTCCGACTCACAGTCCTATGAATTGCAAATAATTGTTGTTATTCACTATAAATTGCTAACTATATACAATATATGGTACAACAGTTTTTTCTTGCTGTGTTTCATTACACCCAATGGGAGGCACAATTTCAGTTATTTCACTTATTAAATATTGTTTAACTTGCGGAGAAAATTCACATATTTTTATGAATTATGACAGTATCTTTTTTACAATTGTTATGGCTATGATCACTATTAAGTTGTATTGCATTATTAGAGTGTTATGTGATATTATATTAAAGCCTATGCAAAGCACTAGCGTGCGTGCGCGCGCGCACACACACACACACACACACACACACACACACACACACACACACACGTGCAAGATGTTTCATTATTATACTATAATGTATACTATGGTTATCAGAAAGGTGAAACATCAGCTATGAAGTATATACATTTATTAATATACCTATGGAGCCAGGTCTGCATACAGGACTGATACAATAGGATTATGTGGGTCTGCTTTTATAACTTGTTTTGGCCTTACATCTTGGCACACAATAATATGAAATCTCATGATTAGTTAAGACCGTTTTAGGTCAGCCTGACCCAACGCAATTCATCCATTACATTCAATAAAACGTAAGAACCTTTTTCCTGTTTCCCAGAACATTCTGGTACAATAACCAAACTCTGAACTGTCTGGAACATGCATTCCATCATTCTCTTCTCCATGCAATTGATTGTTTGAATATTTTATTAGGCAAAAAAAAAGGGGAAAAAATCCCAGCACAATTATCATTAAGTATTAAAATACTTTGACTAAAAGGTCTGTCCAAAAAAGTCCTTGCGGTCTTGTTTCCATTGAGGTCCTTGGTATTCAATGATTCATATAAACAATATTTTTGCTCAAAAAATAACTTGTGATGTTCTTACTGTGTCACAGTCTGAATATACCATACAGTTTGAATGTATCATATAAATAGTGATATATTTACATGTTCTTTTTTTACAAATATTTATCATGTAACATGGTATGTTTGTATATGTCTATGAGACGTGATCAGACCTGTGCAGCATCAATGTGCACTGATGAAAGCTGTGATAGATATAGGGCTGCAACTATCCATGATTTTCTTCAAGATCTTATTTCCAGATTCAACCAAAAATCAAGAATATATTTTATTTTTATTTGTATATATCAACGAATCAATCAATTACTTTAGCCTTATTTTATACTATGCTGCACAACATTGTCCCGCAAGACTAGTGAAAGTAGATGATCTACACGTTGTGAGCTTGTAGATCGGCTGATAAATGTATTAAATTATTAATTATCAATTTGTTTTTAATAACACATTTAAATGTATTAGTTGGATGAACTGATTTACTCCTAGATGGATGTTCTCTTGTCTACAGGTCAGGAAGGTCACATAGTACTGTTACTGTGGACAGTACCCGAGACCAACAGCAGGGGGCAGCAATACACCAACTGGCGTCTAGACAAAGTGGTCGTCAGAAGAAGAACATACCCACAATGCAGTAGTGAAAACAACATGGTGTGTTATTGACTGACTGTTGTTGACACTTTAAAATACCATAGATTTATATAAAAGTAGCCTAAACATACAAAGAAAACGTGTCGTTTCTAAACAGTGTCGTCGTTAAGCAGCAGGAGGACGTTTGTTAGTAGCCATGGTTCACATGACGCTAGTCATGTTTCAGGGCTAGTTTGTTTGTTAGCAGCTCAACCACTGAAACACAGCAGGTAAAGATCAACTCATTCATGTTGGGTCTCATTTGTATTTATTGACTCAATATGGAATATAAATGTAATTGCTGTAACTTGCTAGATTATAATTCATGTGATTGTGACTATTATCAATGTAATGGTTAATCTCCATACAAGCAATGAGCAAACGTTGCTTGAGTAGCCATGGATCAAGACCATAGACTGTAAAAAAGAATGGACAAAGCCACTCCCCTGCTTTCTACAGAACGAAAATGAAGCCGATAGTTCAGGAACGTGCATTCCTCCATCGATAATATATAGAGTTGGCCACGTCCGGAACTCAAACGCTATTGGTTGAGACCAGACACGTGACCAGCGAACCGGAAAACACCCCCAAAAATGCTATTGGTTGGGTAGCTTGTCAATCAAGAGCGGGGGCGGGGAATGAATGCTATTGGTTGTGTAGGTTGTCAATCAAATCATCCCGCCTCTCCTGGAGCGTAGCCTACTTTATCGTCAATTTTAGAATAAATGGGACCATAATTTAGCAAAACGCATATCATGATGATTGAAAGGAGACTTTAAACTAGCGACTGGAAGCATATAGAATTTATGACAATTTTTATTACGGTAAGAAAATCTAGTCTAAAGTTTGTCAAAAACCCATTCACTTGCGCTAAAATAAATTCTTTCTGACACTTCAGGTCGGCGCAGGGTAAAACAGCGCCACTCTGGCCATTCATAAGCTTCCGTGTTGGCCTCATCGTAAATATCCAAGCCTTGCCCCTTGATCAAGACGGTCATCGGTCATAATAATGAATGTCTTGGAGTTACTTCTAAATAGTCTTTGCACTTTCACACTTTGGGTCCGTACATCTACTTAAACGTTCAGGTTTCAAATATAAAGTGCTTACCTCATGGCCACGGATGTTACAATTATGTTCGGGCCCTCATAAATACCCTTATATTCCGTATTGTTAAAGTTTGTATCATTTTAATCCTATCTGTGTCAGATCTCCGTATGCTTTCAACTGCGTTCCTATCGGTTGAGAGGTGTATTGCACTCTAACACATTATAACTCTATGAGAAAAATGGCCACCGATCAGGATTAAAATGTTTTTTATTGAACAATATGGAAGCTAAGGGTACTTCTGAGGGCCCGTACATAATTGTAACAGCCGTGGCAAGAACTTTATATTTGAAATTTGAACGTTTATATAGATATACGGACCCCAAGTGCGAAAGTACAGAGACTATTTTGAACCTACTCCAACTGTCAGATAATATGAATATATGACAGCCTTGTATCAAGGCTAGTACATGAGTAGGATCTTTATTCTGTCCACACAGTAATGTTAATGTGATTGTCAAGTGAAGTTAAACATTTTGTCTAAACATTTGTCATGCTGTACAGTGTTGCCAGATGTTGCGAGAGAAATAAGCAACCAGGTCTATGAAAACAAGCCTAAAAGAAGCGACTAGGCCACATTAAACCTATATGTGTCGGCTATTTGAAAATAGACGATCTACAAGCTCACAGCGCAACGTGTGCGAGCTTTTAGATCTGCTATTTTCTAAAGAATCTTGAAATGTTTTAATTGGGGGGGTACATGAACAAATTCATATTAATTTTGGGGGTCCTTGCTTGACATGACAATGTTTGAGGACCACTGGTTTAAATAACATTAGGGAATCAAGCCCTAATAAGCAACTGGACTTTAGAAACAAGCCCCAAAAAAACACAACCCGCAACTACCAATATTTACAAGCGACTTTACAGAAAAACAAGCCCTTATAAATGAACTTATAATATTAGCAGACATGGCAACACCGATGCTGTAGTGTGTCAGGCCTAGAATGACCCATCCAGGTAATGCATGGCATTGAAAATAGTTCCCTGTCTTGTTCATGGGCTGCTTTATTGCAATTGTATAGGCTTTATAGGCTCTCCATAATCATCTTTCCATCATCTTGACTAGATCTGTGAGATCTAAACATCTCACAGTCTAACTGAGACTGGGTTTGAGCTTTTAGGGTGGGGCCAAAGTGCACCGATGTAAATGAAAGGGTTGCACTGGATTTATGACTAAACACAGTCATAAATCACGATCATTGTTTTATCTTGTTTTCATAATTGTTGGAAGCCAAAATTGTAATTGACAATAGAATGTGAATAATTGAGCATCCCAACTTTGATCACTGCCTTCATCAAGGTCAAATAAAGGCTGTTTATGTGATCAAATATCATTCCCCATCCCTACTTGTGAACATAAGTTGTTGCTTGGGGATGTATTTTGGGTCACATTCCAGTGTTTGAACTGCACTTATTGGCTACTTTCACCTTATTCACTTTACACCATTATTTGCATCGTTGGAATCACTCTTTCGATACATTTCCCTTGTGTTATCTTAAATTAAGCGTGATGTCTTCTACGATACTGTATATAAACTGTATCTCTGCTGTCCGGCAGAAACCAGCTAACTCTAAAATGTAATTTTTTTCGCAAAATGACAAAAACAAAACAAAAAGTGGAGTTAGGAGGTTTTGTTCATCATTGATAAGAACAGCTGAATGGACCTCCAAGCTCACAATGAGGTTGGAGGTCAAAAGGGGGTGGAGCCTGGAGTCAGCTAAACCAGCTAACTCCACCCCCCTTTGGTGGACTTTAGCAGAAAGTTTGAGGATCCAATGGAGTTAGCTTTATCAGAAGAGCTTTTTAATACCTTTCATTGGTTCAATATTTTTTTTAATCAACA
The DNA here is from genome assembly GCF_963454915.1 of Gymnoscopelus microlampas. Taxonomy (NCBI): domain Eukaryota; kingdom Metazoa; phylum Chordata; class Actinopteri; order Myctophiformes; family Myctophidae; genus Gymnoscopelus; species Gymnoscopelus microlampas. The sequence continues at coordinate 4,702,344 of NC_139941.1, forward strand.
CACAGTCGTAAAGGGTGTTCAATGGCCCTGATTTATGGAAGAAACTGCTAAAGTGGAAAAATTGAGTAGCTGGTTTCTGCCGGACAGCAATGATATACCATTATCCTTGCACCCAACGTTCATATTTTGTTTGACTTCAATAACTGGAGACTACTGTGTCCAGTCATTAATGTCCTTTTTCAATTCCTTCATTTCAGACCAGTGTGTGGAGTCCAGACTGCAGGTGAAGATGAACTCTCCAGACTCAGCCAGGGACATTTCTATTAAACAGGAGGAACCTGAAGACCACCCACTCCTCAGTAAGTTGCATGTGCTCTCTCTTTCTTTCGTTTTCTTGTTTCTTCTTCTTTTATTTATGTTCTGTTCTAGGGCTGCCACAATGTCTCATTGTCACCACCATACGATAATCATAGCTCAAAACATCTTGACAAAGATAATATCCCAATATGTATAACCATCATTACGATACCTCTAAAAAAAATATGTATAATATCTCCAACATCCAAAAGCACATCCTCTTATGTGTGAATCAATGTAAAAAAGAAAAGAGAAAAAAAAGGCAGCATATTACTTTAGAGCTTTGACAGGCTTTTTCTCTGCTTCTTGATTTAAGGTTCAAGCGCGCGCGCACACACACACACACACACCTCCTCTCATATGGCTCTCTCGCACGGATCAGCGGAATCACGGGTCAATTCTTCCGTCTGTCGAGGGACGACGACGATGGGGGAGGGGGTCCGGAGGGGGTGCGTTCGTTTCAACGGGGGAGGGGGTCCACCTTGGTTTCCCTTGAGGGTTGATGATCGGGCTGGTGCTCCGGTCGGAACGGCTTTTTGTTTTGTGTCGCCCACTCGCCCATCTCTCCTCTGACACAGAGGGGTAGTTTGCAGACTTTTACAGTCTTGTTCTTTTTTTTGGTCGCCTTGGATCAACGGGCTGTTTATGAAGCGCTTTCGCACGCCAACATCCTGGAGAAAAGATCATCACCAGCGGGCGTGTGCACATGTCGAGCACGTGCGCGAGAATCTCACTGGGACGCGCGCCTCCGCCGCTCACGCTAAGATCCTGGCTCTTAGAGCCAGCTGATGTGTTAACTCTGTTTCGCTTTGTGATGGCGGACCATGTTACTGGTATAGACGCGGCTGGGCGGCTTAGACTCCTTTGTAAGAACGTGTTTGTGTGATCACGTGACCGGATCATGTTTTTTTTTCAACTTCTACGTCATCTACACGAAAGATATTAACCCCCAAGCTGCCAGAGGACCTTGTATAACAGAAACTACTGAAAAGACCACTTCGCGAGTTTGCGTAGATCTACGCGATTGGCACGCTGCGGCTTTATTTAGGTTCGCGTAGATCTACGCGATTGGCAGGCAATGTGTTAAAACTGAGATTGTAATGTATCTGAGGCATTGTATGTCTCTATTATAGTGGATGAAAGCTTTTACACCATATCGCAGCACTCTGCAATAGTTTAATTTGATTAAATGTGAGGTTGATGAATGATGAATTGATAACTAAATGTTTTATTCTATTGGTGATTTCCACAGAGAACCACAGGGAGAGATCTACGTTATCAAGAGAGATGGCCTCCAAAAGATCATTAACATGGTCAGAGGAACAGCGACAGATGGACCAGAGACATGGACTGTTTGATGCAATGCTGCAACCTGTAGTAAAGTTGTACAGGATAGGTATGTAGTGTTTTATTAACAACCTGTAGTAAAGTTGTACAGGATAGGTATGTAGTGTTTTATTAACAACCTGTAGTAAAGTTGTACAGGATAGGTATGTAGTGTTTTATTAACAACCTGTAGTAAAGTTGTACAGGATAGGTATGTAGTGTTTTATTTACAACCTGTAGTAAAGTTTACAAGATAGGTATGTACCGTTTTATTTACAGGTAGTTAAACTTACAACAACTTTCTTTTAACAAAGATATAACTTGTCTCTTTCCCTCTGTTATTATTTTAGAACGAAGAAAGGGAAGTTACAGCTAAATAATGAAGAGTTGTATTGATTGATTGATTTACTTTATTAACAAGATTGTTACTACAGTACATGTAGTTACATATGCATTCCAAATGCATATGTTGCCAAGGTAGGCCCGCCTATATTGACCTCTGATCCAGAGTTGCACCGATACCGATACCGTATCGGTATCGGCTACCGATATGACTTATTTCACGTATCGGATATCGGACATGACATAACCGATACACGTTCCGATAAAAAAAAGTTTAAAAAAAATAAAATAAAAAAGTTTAAAAAAAAAGGCTCTGGTTTATAAATATATATAATACAATCACGCAATTGTAAGACCATAACCAAACGTTTTAGCAAATTACTATTAGATAAAACGATCCAGCAGACTTTTTTTTTCTTTTTTTTTTTCTACTGTTATTGTACTTTAAAATATTCAGTAATAAATGTCTTTAATTGAAAGGTAATGCATTTTTTTTGTATTTAAAGTTTTACTCGGATATCGGCATATATATCGGATATCGAAAAATATCCTAATTGATATATCGGATCGGATCGGAATTGAAAAAACCTGTATCGGTGCATCTCTACTCTGATCATAATGTTGTGTACATGACTCCAGTTTATAAGTCAAAACTGAGAGGAAAGGTGGAGAAGAAAGTAGTTAGGACATGGACAAATGAAAGCAAGGAACAACTAAAAGCATGCCTGGACTGTACAGATTGGGACACTTTTAGAGATGGTTCATTGGACGAAATAACCACAGTTACAAATGATTACATACATTTTTGTGTACAGCTGGTTGTTCCTACAAAGGAAATTAAAATCTATCCGAACAATAAAACATGTGTGACCAAGGACATAAAGAATATAATAAATGAAAGGAAAACAGCCTTCATAAACAAAGATTTCGGTGCACTCAAATGGACAGAAAATAAGCTAAAAACTAAAATGAGGCAGGCAAAATTGGCACATAGACAGCACCTAGAGGATGCGTTCAAAGCTAAAAATCACAAAAAGGCGTGGGATACTATGAAATCCATGACAGGAATGTCAGCCCCAACCAAACCTATTGTGACAGACAATGAACTTGGCTTTGCCAATGACCTAAATACTTTCTATGCCAGATTCGAATCATTAGGCGATTCCTCTAAGTGCACTGAAATACTTAAGGCTGTAACACCTGCCCCCTCAGACAGAATTATCATCACTGAAGAGGATGTCAGGAAAGTGATTCGGTGTACTAACACAAGGAAAGCTATTGGGCTGGACGAGTGCAGTGCTTTTCTCCTCAAAAACTTTGCATCCGAGTTGGCTCCTGTGTGGCAACCAATATTTCAAACCTCTGTAGACACACATATAATTCCTCTGTGTTGGAAAACCTCACACATAAAACCATTACCCAAAATCCAATGTCCAAAAGAACATAAGGATTATAGACCCATAGCTCTTACTTCAGTGACCATGAAATCACTGGAAAGAATACTGTTGCAACATCTTGTGAGTATAACTAAAGACAAATTTGACCCCTGTCAGTTTGCTTATAAGAAGGGTTGCGGTACAGAGGATGCGGTTGTCACACTGGTCCACTTCATTACAAAACACCTAGATAAGTCTAATAAGAATCATGCAAGGGTGCTGTTCTTAGACTTCTCTTCAGCCTTCAATACAATACAGTCTGATATTCTGGTGTCAAAGATGGTACAGTTGGAACTGAATCCATACTTAATTCACTGGTATGCTTCCTTCCTTACTAACAGAGTACAGAGGGTGAAAGTGAACAAAACCCTCTCCTCAGCATTAACCACTAATGTTGGTGCTCCCCAGGGTTGTGTAAGCTCAGCTGTATTGTTCACCCTTTATACTGACAGCTGTAGTACTGAGAAATGTCTGTCTGAATGTCGCACTGACAAGCCAGACCAATACATTCTAAAGTACTCTGATGATACAGTTTTGATTTCTCTTTTGGATAGTTCCAGTGATCCTGGACTGCACCAACACAGAGTAAATAAGGTGGTGGAATGGAGTGATAACAACGCTCTTATCATTAACACAAAAAAGACAGAAGAGATTGTTTTTGGTGCCCCACTAGAGATACACAGATCCCCTATTACTATTCATAGTGAACAGATCAACCAGGTATGTTCGTATACATACCTAGGAGTAGTAATAGACCACCTTTTGTCATGGAAAGACCAGATTGAATCAGTGGGTAAGAAGACAAAACAAAGAGTCTATTTCTTTCGCCGTCTGAGATCTTTTGGTGCTAGTAGACAGATTCTTCTTTTGTTTTTCACTTCTGTTATTATGAGTGTCCTGCAGTACTGTAGTACCACCTGGTATGGATGTCTGTCTGTAGCTTTAAAGTCACAACTGCTGCAACAAGTGAACATTTGTTCAAAGATTGTTGGACAACCACTTCAGAGGCTCTATACATCTACGTATGATAACAGTATGATAAGGTTGGCAAGGAATATCACTTCAAACACTAGCCATGCTTTGTATGGAGAATATAGGTTGCTGCCTTCAGGAAGGAGATACAGTGTTCCTACATACAATAAGGTCAAACTGAAGAGGTCCTTTGTCCATCAGACGACATTGAGGCTTAATCAGGAGTTATAAGCCAGGGGTAGGCTGAGTGGTGGACATTGCTCTTGTCTTTGCATGTCTTTATGTATGTATTTGTATTTTGTTGTTTTCTTGTGTCATGTCAAATGTGTGTACTGTTATATGTTGCATACATGGCTGTTTCTGGGTCGCAAGACAAATTTCAGTGCAAACTGACAATAAAGTATTATCGTATCGTATCGTAGTTCTGTCAGATGTTATGATAAGTCCTTCCTCAATTGCTTCATTTCAGACCAGTGTGTGGAGTCCAGACTGCAGGTGGAGATGAACTCTCCAGACTCAGCCAGGGACATTTCTATTAAACAGGAGGAACCTGAAGACCACCCACACCTCAGTACGTATTGTCACTCACTATACGATAATCTTGGAGAAAATGTATAATGATAAAGAACAGGGAAAACTGTTGCGCTCTCCTTTGTCCTTTGGTAACGGTTGACTGCAGTTGTGGTCTAAAAATATAGAGGAAAACTGGCAGAACAAGACTCGCTCACTGCAAAAACAAATTAAGGAAAACTCCTTAGAAAGACTTAAGAAAATATAATTTCTTTATTTTAAATGCTCATCAAGTGCTCTGTGCTCATAGTGAATTAAAAAAGCAAACGTTTCGGTCCTGGGACCTTCGTCAGTGCTAAGTAGGTGGATCACAGACGAACATTGCTCATATAGGCCTCTAGATCAGCTCAGCTCAGGTGCTGAGGATCACTACTCAGGGACATTACCATGGCAATAGTGAGGTGTGACATATCAATGCAGACAACAAAACTGGGGTCACACAGTGTTGCAATTGAAAACATGAAATTCATTGTACAGACTATTACATGTATAGCCAAGTTAACATTTTCTAGAAAAACATTTTTGAAAAACATTTCTGAAAGATTTTTTCGAAACAATTGTGTCGAAAAAATCTTTCAGAAATGTTTTTTTCAAATATCATTCAATATCTCATTATTCCTTTTTAACATGCTTTATTCTCATTACAATATCCAAAAGCACGTCCTCTTTTTCACAAATCCTATAATACATTGCTAAACCCAAAACCCAACAACAAACCCTGCCACTGTGTGGGAATAAACACAAAAACAACATATCAATGTCACTAACAACACACGCCACAACGCGCAGAATGACTACGCGCAGTCTGTAGGCCACTTCACACTGCTCAGCACACATCTGCCCCCTCGCAGCATAATTAATTGCGGCCAACACAAACTCACAACATTACGGTCGGCCATGTTGTTCCTTAGCGTCATCGCCGAACACCACCCAGCGACACCCAAACACCGCGAGGCGGACCAAATTTCGTGTACACCATTTGTGTTACCTTTCATTTCCTCCGAGGTGGAAACTGGAAAGACTGGTGATGCGAGGTTAGTTCCCTTTAGCTCTCAGCACGCTGTTTTTGTGTGTGTGTGTGTGTGTGTGTGTGTGTGTGTGTGTGTGTGTGTGTGTGTGTGTGTGTGTGTGTGTGTGTGTGTGTGTGTGTGTGTGTGTGTGTGTGGACTACTGCACGCTTTTGTGGGTCTTTGCGAAATCCCGAAGTGGAGTTTATTGGTCATTGGAACGGTGATGCACGTCACCCCTTTGTCAAGTGGGTATTTTCAAACCCTGGAATGGATTTAGGGGAGCATCAGAGTGTTTGTGTTGGAGCGCCTCAGTGCGGCTGCAGAGTTCATGTGCAACCTCTTGCATGCGATGTTTCGCGGGGGTCCAAAAGGGTCCGCAATGTTTGGCGGGGGTCCCGACACTCCCAGGGGACCCGGGGGTCCCCCATATTGAATATCAGTGTTGCCACATTTGCGCCAGAAACAAGCAAACACCTTCATGGAAAAAAAAAAACAGCCGAAGGGGTCCGCCATGTTCCAGGGGGGTCCCAACACTCCCAGGGGGTCCGCGGACCACCAGGGGGTCCGCGGACCCCCACGTAAAAAAAATATATATAAACATTTTAAAAAACATTTTTTTTTTTTTTTTTACTTTTGGAAAGTTCTATCCCACCATTTTGGTACCCCAAAATAAGCGCGCCATCACAGCCCTAGAGCCCCGTGCGCGGCTGGGGTCGAGGGGGGCGTAGCCCCCCGAGACTCTAGTACAATTCAAAGGAAAAACTGCACCAAATTGTACATTTTTGTGGCCGTAGACCAAAGCATCTAGAACAGGGTTTGTTTGTCACACGGCTCAAGCCACTAAGTGCTTGACGTCATGAAACCGAAGCACATGCCTGGTAAAGGTTTGGTAGCAGGTGAAAACTATGAAAACTGATTTTATGGTGTGCCTCTGTAGGGGGTGAGAGGTCTAGAAATGGGTCTGTTAGTCTGCTCTGTGTGAGATAACAGATCTTTGACAAGCTTTTTAGAAGCTTCTTGATTTGAGGTGTAACCACTTCAACCCTAGCATTCCTGTACTGTGGGGGCATTTGAAAAAATACTGATCTACAAACTCAACACTTCTTAAGAGATTTGGTGTAGAGGGAAAAGAGAAAGGACTAAGGGACAGGTCGATTTTTAAAGAAGGGTACCCCTGGAAAATGTATGTGCCCTGATCTAAAATGCCATGACCCTCCCTTTGACTAAAAAAAAAGTGATATAAAAAAAAAAAGATTAACCCTCCCCGCCTAGGAGTGTCACGATATATTGTCCCACGATATAGCCTATTGTCATGATGTCATACTGTATCGTAATATTTGTTATTTTTTTTATATATATATCTTTTTTTCTGCCGGTAAAAGTTATAGGAGTTCTTACTGTATGGTGTATGATATGAAATGTAAAGCTTATCATAATCACAGTAATTATTAATCATGTCTTCCATAATATTCAAGGTATTTTGGAGAGAAATGAAACTCCAGTCACTTTCAGTTTAAAGCATTGCAGAGGGGAGGTGTTGTGTGTCAGCTGATGCTCGTTGACGCTCGTTAAGACCCCTACACACTGTAAGATATTTGACCCGATTTCACAGTCTGGAATATTTTTTGGTGTTTGCCGACAAAACCACCGGTCTCAGTTAAGATTGGGCGTTCCTCGGCGAGGTGTTGATCGCGCAGTGTGTAAGGTAATCCGAGAAGAATTACTTAGGGTAGGGTCTAACTCTGAAGTGATTGCTGTCTCGGAGGACTTTATATCTGACCCCAGTATCTCTCTCAGAGCATCTATGATTGTGTGTGGAACAGAACACCAACTCCCACTGACTAATGCCCGAGGCCACCTCTTATGGGCACAACAGCAAAGGCAGCGGCAACATTGGACTGAGCTGAGGTTGCAAGGGAAGACTAGTCTGGGAGACGTCGCCGCAGAACCTGGACATCAGAACCGGCCACTGCGTTCTGATTCAAATCGACAGCCAATGAAGAAAAGGGGGCGGGATCCACATGCAGTGGGTGTTGCAGGAGCGACAGGAAGCAATTTCTCCTTGAGAAATTGCGGCCGCAATTGTTGTGTACTGCTGTTTGCCTCTCGTCGGACTGTTTAGACGAGTTGCACAGCTCTCAGACCGGTAAGAGGCGTGTCCGCTCAGATTCTGAGCGTAAGTTACATCCCGCCCACAATTACCAGGGCTCTGGCCCAGAAGTTCGCCCCTCCCGTTTGTATGCGAGAGCTGGCGAAAACATCTGGGAACTCAGATTAAGGGAAGACTACTATGTCTCCCTGCTGTGGACCATTCTGTCTCTCACTCTCTCAAAATGTTGCTTTAGAAGAATGCATTGTTGTCTTTACTCTGAAAGCGAGGTTGCAGGTTTTACCATCTAAACTTAACCTCTCCAGCTGAAACCATGTCCCACATCTTAAATGGGTGCCATGTATACAGGGGACTCTACATAAGTACTACTTATGTAGAGTACAATCGAATCGTTTTGCAATGCAAATAATATATTTTTTATCAATACTAAGTACTTTTAAGAGGAAAAACGAGAAAGAGGGGTTTGTATCCAGTATCCAGGTATTTATTTTTCACACAGAATTTTTGGGTAAATAAATAGTTACTATATCGATTTTAAATCATTGAATCGAATCGTATCGTTCTAAATTAACCTGTCTTGTATCGTTCGTGTATCGTATCGATTAAATCACTGAATCGAAACGTATCGTATCGTTCTAAATGAACCCATATCGTTCATGTATCGTATCGACAACCAAGTATCGTGATACGTATCGAATCGTTGTCAAAACGTATCGTTACACCCCTAATAAGCAGGCATGACAGAATAGTGGATTTGATATCAAAAGATATCACTTCTATTTTCAGGTCCTCCATCATGCCGTATAAGCATTCGACTGTGAAGCCGAGCATGTTTAACCTGTGTAACGATGATTCTGTTGTTCTCTAACATTTCAGCTAACACCCCTGATGTCATTGTTGTTAATGAAAACCTTAGGGAGGTGTTCATTCTCGAGGTCGGCTGTACTTTTGATTACAGCTTAGAGGAAGCCTTCCTAACCAAAGTGCTAAAATATCAGCTAGAGCAGACCATCTCTCAGCTAGGCTACAGATGTAAACTTTTGGTTTTTATCTTTGGTGGTCTAGGACACGTGCACAAGTTGGTTGTGAGGGGCCTGCAAATGGCCGGCCTCTCCAAAAGGAGGGCTAAACAATTAGTAAGGTACTGCTCAATATCAGCTATTATAGGAAGCCGCTAAATTTGGAGGAGGCGTTGTTTCCTTTACCCATAATTGTTGTCTGCTGTGTTCAACAAGTATGCCATCTTTTGTTTTGTATGTAACAATGCTCTGCTTTACATGCACTTTGTAACTGGCTGTTTTCCCTTTATCTGATTGTACTGGCAGTGTTTATGTCCTTTGTACATCCTGTACTTCTTATGTGGACATAAATAAATATTTCACGTGTGTGTGTGTGTGTGTGTGTGTGTGTGTGTGTGTGTGTGTGTGTGTGTGTGTGTGTGTGTGTGTGTGTGTGTGTGTGTGTGTGTGTGTGTGTGTGTGTGTGTGTGTGAATAAGAATATTGTGTAACTGGAGTGTTTTACCTGAAAAAGGAAAACATGAAAATGTAGGATTAAGAGGGAACATTTTCTTTCAGAGAGAGATTTATATTATATTCATAATATATCCACATCATATTCATGCTGGGCAAGTTGATGTGAAAAATGTTATTATTCATAATCAAAGTGCTTTGTGAAAAAAGTAACTTGCCCAGTTGACAAGTGATTAACACAATAAGTTACTCCTTCTCTCATGTCTGTTATTTGTTCAAGTTGATTATAAAACGACGTTCTGTTCTTAATTAATCCTAATCTCCTCTGGGATTTTAATTGTTTCTTTCCAGACTCTGTGGAGTCCAGACTGCAGGTGCAGATGAACTCTCCAGGCCCAGCCAGACCCATTTCAGTGAAAAAGGAGGAACCTGAAGACCAGCCTGACTTCAGTAAGTCTCTCTCTTTTCCAGCTTCATTTGTCTTTAATTGTCATATAATACAACAGTTGCTAGCTGCACTATTCGCAGGGAAATTATTGTGCTTTTCATTTCCTGAAAAATGAACATTTTGGAGTTAGCTGCTTCCTGCCTGACAGCAGAGATATGTTAGATAGTTGGGCTTATTGTTATTCCCCACTAGGTCTCCAGTTATTAAAGTCCTTATTAACTTTCTTCATTTCAGACCAGTGTGTGGGGTCCAGACTGCAGGTGAAGATGAACTCTCCAGACTCAGCCAGGGACATTTCTATTAAACAGGAGGAACCTGAAGACAACCCACACCTAAGTACGTATTTTTACTGTACGATAATCTTGACAGAAAATATCATGACAATAATAACTTTCAGATAATATAGGACCACAATGGAAACAAGTCCCCAGGACCTCTTATGCCTTTTTGCCTAAATGTTTTACTTTACCTCCATGCTATTTACATTGTTTGACTAATGAAGTAATCAATCAATCAATCAAACAAGCAACATCCATAGCCATCATTAAATATGTAATACAGAGTGGCCGTAGACTAAAGCATCTACAACAGGGTTTGTCTGCCAAGTGCATGACGTTATGAAACTGAGCTGGTGTAGAAAAACCCAAGTCAACCCTGCTCAACATTAGTATTAGTTCACTAAGTATGTTTTTCACACTCAGAGAATATCCGTGGTCATAATGGGCACATAGTTGGATGCCAATAAATAAATAATACATCATTTTTACGTCAAAAGTCCTTTATCACTTCCTGTCAAACTAAAACTAAAACTAATATGACATTACATTGGCGTGTAAGCAGGTAGCCTTGAGAACCAATTATTCCAGAGCCATGTGATACTATAAGGCAGGAGTTTATATCCCCCAGCCATGATGTACAAGTACAACCTCTGGACATGACGCCAGCATGTCACGGGGACTTACCCCAATCCAACCCTTAAGTCTTTGATATGACCCGGCCGGGGTATTGAACCCAGACCTCCCAATCTCAGGGCGGACTCTCTGACCAATTTGTATATATTATATTAAGCACTTCTCAAGTAGTCTTTCAAACAGCTATGATTCATTAGCCTATGCTAGATACTAGAGGGCAGTGCCAATCTGAACAAAGAGGATGGTCGAATGGTGCGTTATTAATTATGTTATAAACAATGCATTAACTGTTTCCAAAAGCATTTGAGGTGAGAAATAGCCAATGCAGTAATATACACTTGATTCAGCTCTGCCTTGTTGCAGTGTGCAACACATCAGGTTTAGATCACATACTTTAAATCACATATGTACGCTGTGTGACTGTTTTAAACACTCAGTTGTGATTGGCTCAGAGCCACCCAGCCCCCGTTTCACTGGGAATTACGTTAAGATATGGTTGCAAAAAAACCCCACACATTTCAGCTGGTCTTTAAGTGGTTAATAACATTCAAATAAGTATATCTCCTTCAACTATTTCCAGATTTCAGTGCAGCTTATGTCACTTGAAAGCTTACAGTCTGCGCTTTAACAATCTGTACAAAACTGAAACATGACCATGACTTAAAGTACATTCTATTAGATGTGGAATAAAACTAATTTGGTCTACTGGCAGCATGCACAAGAAATGTGGCGCTGATCGGTGATGATTGTGAAACTAGCCCCAGAGCAAGCTCTCTTTTTCAAGGACGCCCTGATAACAAACATTTGAATCACATTAGTCAGTCACAACTTTGACAATAAAGCAAAAAAGAAAAGCAGAAGCATAAAACAACATTAAAATAATCGCAAAAGGCGGTGAATCAGACAATACAGTGAGGACATGGATAACAACACAGAGATTTAGTGTGTCCTCAAGAAGCACCCTGAATGTCTCTATTGAGACCAATCGCACCAGTTTCAGAGAGTCCTGAAGTTTGTTCCATTTGTGTAGAGCATAATACATGAATGCAGTTTTTCCATGTTCACTGCTCTTACGTGGACTGGTATATCTAATGTGTGTTTGTGAACATGTTGAGTGACCAGTAACCTTTGGTTCCAAAAGCGAAGTTAGGTATAAAGGAAGTTTACCACACAAGGCCTTATAAATAAATAACATACAATGTTGCTCTCAACGAACTGCGAGAGATGGCCAACCGACTTTATCATATAAAATACAGTGATGGGTGAGATCATCATCACCAGTAATAAAACGCAAAGCACTGTGGTAGACTGCATCCAGAGGCTTCAGTGTGGAGAGGGAAGCATGCATATGCAGTGTATCCCCATAATCAAATACAGACACTATTACAGATTGAACAATAGTCTTTCTGCTGGTGAAAGAAAAACAGGACCTGTTTCTGTGAAGGAAGCCAATTCGACCTCTTACTTTTTTGATTAGGTTCTCCACATGAACCTTAAATGAGAGTTTGGCATCTAGCCAAATGCCCAGGTATTTATCAGCCAAAACATTTAAACAGCACAGAGGTACAGTAAAACATTTAGGCTAAAAGAATATCTCACACAAAAAATGTTTTAATTATTCAAATTCAATATTTGTTCTATCACCATTATTCATATGTTGGGTAATATAACTAAATATATCAATTAAGGTAACTCTTTATGTATATTGCTAGAATCTTATTAAAACTTTGATGTCTGGTGTTGAGTTTCTAGAACCACCTGTAAAATCCTGTACTTATTTAATAACTGTTTAGTCATTCTTAGTAGGTAATAGCTTTGTACATGGAAGATGGAAAAATATATGTACATTTTAGGAATCCAGTATTCACTATCATGTTATGTTTCTGCTCCTAGACATCCTGTATATGGTTGTATGTAAAGAGGAGGTTTCTCCTGAACAGGAGAGAAGCCCCAGTCTGCTACAGGAGGAACCAGAGCCTCCACACATTAAAGAGGAAAAGGAAGAGCTACTTCAAAGATCAGAGGAGCCTGTTGGGTCAATGTTGAAATTACTAGCAGTGAAAAGTGAAGTTGATGAACACATCTCTTCACACTGCTCTGAAGTTGAACTTAAACTTGAATCTGACACTGAAGTCACTGAAGACAGTGATGATAAGGGGGAGACAAGTGGAGATGTCCACACTGGAGAAAAACCTTTCCAGTGTAAACTGTGTAACAAGAGTTTCAGCCTCTCATATTACCTGGAGAGACACCAGCGTGTCCACAATAGAGAAAAACCTTTCCTCTGTAAACATTGTGACAAGAGTTTCACTCAGTCAGGTCACCTGAAGACACACCAGCGTATCCACACCGGAGAAAAACCTTTCCACTGTAAACATTGTGACAAGAGTTTCACTCAGTCAGGTAATCTGCAAACACACCAGCGTATCCACACTGGGGAAAAACCTTTCCACTGTCCACAATGTAACAAGAGTTTTAATCAGTCGAGTGACCTGAAGACACACCAACGTATCCACACCGGAGAAAAACCTTTCCACTGTCCACACTGTAACAAGAGTTTTAATGAGTCAGGTGTTCTGAAGATACACCAGCGTATCCACACTGGAGAAAAACCTTTCCACTGTAAACATTGTGACAAGAGTTTCACTCAGTCAGGTAATCTGCAAAAACACCAGCGTATCCACACTGGGGAAAAACCTTTCCACTGTCCACACTGTAACAAGAGTTTTAATGAGTCCGGTGTTCTGAAGATACACCAGCGCATCCACACTGGAGAAAAACCTTTCCACTGTAAACAGTGTGACAAGAGTTTCAGTGTTAGAAGTTCCCTGAAGACACACCAGCATTTTCACACTGGAGAAAGACCTTTCAAATGTAAACAGTGTGACAAGAGTTTCAGATATGTTAGTAGTCTAAAAAGTCATCAGTTTATTCACACCAAGGGAAACAAATGTTCCGCTATAGACGGGTTTCCTGTTAGTAAACGTGAGAGGATGCTGCGCGCGCAAGAGAGGGATTTGCATGCAATTTCTAAAGTGAGCCTATAGAGGGCGCCATTACCCGCAGCAGCTCTGGTCAAATGTCCATTCATAAAAAAATGGTCTTCACCGGGTTTAATGGAAGTAGATTCAATTATGCAGTTTGTAATATCTTGTTTACTCAATAAAAATGATTTGTCGGAAGTTGGATCTATTTGTATATAATAGCAGCATTATGCCTATCTAAATCCCGAACACAACAACAGAGTGAAGGGCGCTTCCGGTTCGTTCTACCCGGGCATGTGCAGATTGCGCATTCTACTCTGTGATGACGTCGCGGGGAAACCCGTCTATAAATTAGCTCACTGGGAGGATCAAATTAAACACCTGTATGTTTATTGTTTTATTGTTTATTAGGATCCCCATTAGCTTTTGCCATGACAAAAGCTAGTCTTCCTGGGGTCCGACACAGACAAACATTCATTAGTCATCACATCAACTTTACAATCAATATAATCTAAATGCAATAAAGTAGTACAATTAAACACATTAAATATTGTGCGTCTGGGGATTAGTTCAGTCTTGTTTGCATCAGGTGTTCTTTAAACCTTTTCTTAAAGGTGAATTTTGCGTTTGTATTAATTATGCACTTAGGCAATGAGTTCCATCCTATTACAGCTCTATAGTTGGACCCTCCAAAAAAACGTGGGCAAAGATCCTTGATTATGCAGGCTAAAAGCCTAGATTTTGCGATGACATATACAGGGTTTTTGTGGTTTTATGCGGTGAAGTTGCGAAATATGCGTATTTTATATTATGCAATGCGATGTGCATATTATGCGATGTGATGCGCCCTTTTTGAAAATAAATCTACTGGGTTTTTTGATCAGTTAAAACATTTCTGAAAAAGGTGAGAGTGCGTGAATGTAATCTATTCTTTACAGTAAGTCATGATAGATTTCTCTGCATTTCTACAACATGTGTCCGCTTGGAGCACCGGCGGAGAGCTAATCTGGCAGCTTTGTTTTGAGCTGTTTGCAATTATTGTATGTCTTTCTTTGTAGCGGATGACTAAACGACTGGGCAGTACTCAAGGTGTGACAAGACTAAAGCTTGAGTAACTACTTTCAGAGTATTTAATGTAATATACTTGGAACATTTACTGGTTATAGCGATGCTCTTTCCCATTCTAGTTACTATATTATCAATTTGCTTATTCCAATTTAGTTTAGGATCTAATACAATTCCAAGTAATTTCACCTGTTCCACTGGCTTCCCGACAATTGAGGATCACTGTCCAATATATGTCTAGATCCAAACACAATGCATTTGGTTTTAGCAATGTTCAGTGCTTATTTGTGCCATTGCTGTGCTTGTAGAGTGCCTGTCAAGTCCCTTCCTAGTTTCGCTCCAAAGGACATACAAGGACGCAACTCAATGTTCCAAACTCAATCAACTTTTTATTTTTCCAACTGTTTTTCACATTGGTTGGCTTCTTTTGTTGATTGGTCTGGTCTTCAATCATTTAGTAGTTAGGTTGTAAACCTTTAACACAGAGAAACAATAAAGGTTAGCAACATTGCCATTTTACAACAAATCATAGCACTCCTTTAAACAACTACAACTTCGTGTTTTCAAACAAGTTTTAAACCAATAAAGTTTTAAAACAAGTTTTAAACAACTAAAGTTTTAAATAATTAAAGTTTTAAACAATTAAAGTTTCAAACAACTAAGTTTTAAACAAAGTTTCAAACAATTAAAGTTTTAAAACTATAAATGTTTTAAAACAATACATGTTCCAAACAATGAAAGCCCTTAGACCAAACAATAAGTGTCTTTTTATATAAATAACATAAAGACACATCTTTGGAAAAATAGCCGATCCACAAGCTTGTAGATCGGCTCTTTTTCATTCAAGAATTCTACATTTTAGTAGTTTTAAATCAAATAAACCACAACATGGTAATTGCACGAATTGTCTACATTTTAACTCATAAACAGGATTTTAACCTTTTTAACTTTGTATTATTCTTTTGTATTTCACACTTGCTGCAATGTGTTCCTTAACTTAACCTTTAGCAGTACACATGAACACATTTAAGCAAACATTAAACAGCATTTCAAAAGCAACATAACACCATTTCACCGACCATTGGCGTCTTTGAGCTGAACTCTTTTACTGGAACTTGGAATTTCTTCTCTCCTCTCTGGAGTTAGTTTGTTTGAATGAGCACCTCTGTTCCTTTTCAGGTGCTCCCAATCTGTTAATGAGCAGCCATTTTGCTGCTGCACTTGGGAAGTGTAGTCCTGTTTGAGTAGTTGTAGTTTTTTTTTACCATATAAGGGAGAGGATCTGGCACTCTGAAGCTCCACTCCTGAGTCAAAGCTCCAGTTTTGACTTAACAGTGCCCTTGTATGCATGTTGGCCGCTTGTTATCAGACCATTACTTGAGAGATAGTATTGAATCTGAACATATCATTTGTTTTCAAAAATCTTACTCAGCATTGGAAGAAGACTAATAGGGCGACTGTTTGGACCAGCGAAGGTGGATCTTGTGTCCTTGGGCAGTGGAATGACCTTAGCTTCCTTCCAAATCTCTGGGCAAACACCATACTCTAGGCATTTATTGAATATGTGACATAAGGACTTGGAAATATATTTAGCAGCAATTCTTGAGTAGTTTGCAGTCAAGATTGTCTGTACCTGGAGGTTTGTCATCAGATAAATGTGACAGCATTTTGTTCTGTATTTTCTTCCACAACCTGGTAAAATCCAAACATGCACTCATGATAGCGTCGTTAGCATCGCATCTTGATTCGTTGTGAGCTTGTACATATAACATTTTCACTATTATTTGTAAGATATTTGCTTATAATGACATGTCCAAAACAGGGATCAATTATTAATCGATTCATTTGCTAAATTAATTACATACAGTATAAAGATTTCCCGCTTTCCAAACGGGAACTAGTTGCAGTTTGTATTCGATTCATGGAGGATGGAGGACTCATCAAAGAGTGGGCAGTGGAATTTATTGACACCGCGGATTTGACTGCACGGTGCATCGCAAAGCGCTCCTAAAAGAAACCTTTCCGAGCGCACTTTATGTACACTGCAATGCTCACTGGCTAAATTTAGTGCTTTGCACTCTGTGGCCAAACAAAGCATCCCTGGATATTAGCAATACATTGCCAGCTTTGTTTTGTGTATCAAGTGGTTCCCCCCCTTTTCTCTCTCATGTACTGTAGCCTACATTATATCTGACTGGTGCAGCGATATGCTTGTGGTTCAAGAAAGTACAAAATAAAAGTCTTTGAGTCGTTGTCATGGTTAATAATTTACCAATCATCTACCAACTATTGTAGGCTACCCGTTAGTGATGCGCGGGTTGACCCGTAACCCGCGGGACCCGCGGGTCAACCCGCGGCGCGGGTGGGTCAAGTCAGAATTTCGAGGCAATTATGCGGGCTGCGGGAGAGCGGGTCAGCCGCTCTCACACGCAAAAAAAAATAACATGCTCTTGTTTTGTCTTTATTCCTAATAAGAATAAGAATAATAACAATAAAACAGTTTTAATACACCTGGGGATTATTTTCTAACCATGATTTTACAGAATAAAAAAAAAATCGCGGGTCGCGGGGCGGGCTGAGCCATAGATTTATGTATGGGTTCGCGGGGCGGGTTGAGGCGGGTTGGGTTCCGTCGCGGGGCGGGACGGGTCATGAAAAAACCTGACCCGCGCATCACTAGCCTACTACCCGTGTCTAAGCTAAAACATAAACATGTAGGTCGCCTACATACTTTGGTAAATAAATCTGGTTATTTGAAGAGGAGGTTATTCAACTCTCCAGCTGTCTATCTGCGGCGACCCCCCCCCCCCCCCCCCCCCCTGGCCTACCACGTATTTGCCTGGCCTTACTCATAAAGAGATCCTGCGTCCGCCACTGTCTACAGGTCTGGAAGGTCAGTACCCGAGACTAACAGTAGGGGGCAGCAATACGCCAACTAGCGTCTAGACCATAGGGGTATAAGGTCTAGACAAAGTGGTCGTCAGAAGAAGAACATACCCACAGACTGCTGTTGACACTTTAAAATACCATACATTTATATAAAAGTAAAATACAAAGAAAACTAAAACGTGTCGTTTGACTCGTTTCTAAACAGTGTCGTCGTTAAGCAGCAGGAGGACGTTTGTTAGCAGCTCAACCACTGAAACACAGCAGGTAAAGATCAACTCATTAAGTGTGCCTGCCATGTAATGGCAAAACACTTATTGAGATCCTCCATACTTATTAATAATATTTGTCGCCACAAAGTTCGTCGCTCCATAACTGCCGCATGGTTTACACTACCGCCGCAATATATACATCAAAACGTGCGGCCTGGCCGTGAATCGTGTGCTCGGAAGTTTTTCGCCGTTACGCGTTACCATTGCGACGTCATTCACAAAAAACGACGAAACTCCGCCCCTTTTGGCCGCACGCGCTGCGCAAAATGCTACTCCTCCCACACGGTTTACTCGTTAGTGGCAATGTATACATCAAAACGTGCGTAACGACTGGCCCACTTACCGCATTACTTTTTTCGCCGTTTCGCGCTACCACGCCGACGTAATTGGCAAAACCACGTAGCCGCGCCCCCTTTTCAGTCCCCCATTCACACCCATGTTAACGGTTACATTGAAATGGACCCGGATCTCTTCTCCTATCATTGGCCACACGGCCAACTGGTTATTAAACACTTTGGGTGTTGGGGTTCCGGGGACCCCCAACCACGTAGCCACGCCCCCAACCACATAGCCACGCCCCCTTATAGTCCCCCATTCATACATTGAAATGGACCCGGATCTCTTCTCTCATTGGCCACACGGCCAACTGGTTATCAAAGACTTTGGGTGTTGGGGGACCCCCAACCACTTTGCCACGCCCCCAACCACTTTGCCACGCCCCCTTATAGTCCTCCATTCAAACCCATGTTAACGCTTACAGATCCGGTTAAAAGTTCAGAGATTTATAATGGAGGCGGATGGAAGGTTTTGGGACCTCAAAAAAACACGTTCACCTAGAAACTCCATTCACATTTCAAAAATGCCACCTTACTGTGGACATGCATGCTTGAGATTTTTTCTTTGAAATCATTTGTAGTTTTGGAGATATTTAACTTTAAGCGCCCCATGCATTGTTAATGCGGCAATGGACATTTAAAGGCAGGCTTACAACTACATACTTACGCCTAATAACCTCATTCATACTTTAAAATGTTCATCTTACTGTGGACATGTTTGCCTGGAAAGGAATCTTTGAAATGTTGCATAGTTTTAGAATTGTACTCCTTTAAAAGTTCAGAGATTTATAATGGAGGCGGATGGAAGGTTTCGGGACCTCAAAAAAACACTTTCACCTAGAAACTCCATTCACAGTTCAAAAACATCCACCTTACTGTGGACATGCATCCTTGAGATGTTTTACTTTGAAATCATTTGTAGTTTTTGAAATATTTAACTTTAAGCGCCCAATGCATTGTCAATAGCAATGGATATTTAAAGGGAAAAGGGTACAGACTTTTCCAGGCTAAGTTGACAGAAGAAGTCAGAACCTCTGTGGTGCAATGGTTTAGATACAGGACTTGCAACCAGAAGGTTACCGGTTCAAATCCAACCAGGACAGATTTCCAACTATTACCTGACTCTTGCACCTTTATCTGATCTTTCACTGAAGAGAGTACAAGAGACCATAGAACGTATGTACCATGGTGGAGCAGGGGCTAAGATTCAGGCCTTGCATACTGAAGGTCCTGAGCTCAAATCCTGCAAGGACAGGATTCTTGGTTACTTGGTTCTAATGCGTTTGACTCAAGACTCTTTTGGGTCTTGAATCTTGGGCCCTCTACTGGCCCTCTACTGGCAGTGACGTCACACTTCGGTGCTCTATATCCATTGCCATTGGTCAATGCGGCAATGGACATTTAAAGGCAGGGTTACAACTACATACTTACACCTAGTAACCTCATTCATACTTTAAAATGTTCATCTTACTGTGGACATGTTTTCCTGAAAAGGAATCTTTGAAATGTTTAATAGTTTTAGAATTGTACTCCTTTAAAAGTTTAGAGATTTATAATGGAGGTCGATGGATGATTTTGGGACCTCAAAAAAACACTTTCACCTAGAAACTCCACCTTACTGTGGACATGGGTCAGGGGATCTTAGAATAATCTCACATTCTATTCCAATTCACTTTTTAAACAATTATTTTACTGATTTTCCTTTCAGACCCCAAATTAGATATTGCTCAATTTTTCAAATATTCACTTCCAATTTGAAGCTCAGATTATACTAAGATCCCCCGGGCCCTGTGAAGGTATCTTAGTATAATCTGAGATTCAATTCGAATTCACTTCTCAAGTCTATTTTACTGATTTTCGTTTCAGAACCTAAATAAAACATTGCTTGTTTCTGTCTGCTTCTGTGATGTATGTCCTGTAATGTACTTTGTGTAATGTATTGTGTATGTCCTGCCTGTATCTTGAACGGTGACGTCATGGACACAAAGCAAATTTCGGTGAAAGCTGACAATAAAGTTGTATCGTATCGTATCGTATCGCTTCATTTTATCAATTTTCTATCCCACCAAAAAATCAGGAAAATGCTCAATTTTTCTGATATTCTGCTTAGTATTTTGGCTTTTTTTGATTTGGGACTGACACTGAGAAAAGCTCAAAATAGTTTTTTTTTTCAAATCTTTCATCCCAGAATAAAAATCAAAGAATGTCTTTGCCATTTTTCCAATTTTCTAGCCTACCCAAAAAAATCAGGAAAATGATTCGTTTCGGTAAAATTTATTTTACCGAAACGAAAGTTAAATCCGAAAAAATCACTAAGTGTGGAGGCCAAAATCGTCCCCCCAAAAACCTGTTAGGAGTACGTTTCAGGCAATTTAGAGTTTATTGGTAATTTTCGTTTAGGTAAAATTTATTTTACCGAAACGAAAGTTAAATCCGAAAAAATCACTAAGTGTGGAGGCCAAAATCGTCCCCCCAAAAACCTGTTAGGAGTACGTTTCAGGCAATTTAGAGTTGATTGGTAATTTTCGTGAAACGAAAGTTAAATGCGAAAAAATCACTAAGTGTGGAGGCCAAAATCGTCCCCCCAAAAACCTGTTAGGAGTACGTTTCAGGCAATTTAGAGTTGATTGGTAGTACTTTGTAGTGACTTTTTTTGGTCCCTAACATTCATCGAGCTCTGGACTTAGTACATTTATTTTTTCACCATTGTGTCACTACCGAAACGAAAGTTTGTCACTACCGAAACGAAAGTTAAATCCGAAAAAATCACTAATTGTGGAGGCCAAAATCGTCCCCCCAAAAACCTGTTAGGAGTACGTTTCAGGCAATTTAGAGTTGATTGGTAATTTTCGTTTCGGTAAAATTTATTTTACCGAAACGAAAGTTAAATGCTAAAAAATCACTAAGTGTGGAGGCCAAAATCGTCCCCCCAAAAACCTGTTAGGAGTACGTTTCAGGCAATTTAGAGTTGATTGGTAATTTTCGTTTCGGTAAAATTTATTTTACCGAAACGAAAGTTAAATGCTAAAAAATCACTAAGTGTGGAGGCCAAAATCGTCCCCCCAAAAACCTGTTAGGAGTACGTTTCAGGCAATTTAGAGTTGATTGGTAATTTTCGTTTCGGTAAAATGTATTTTACCAAAACGAAAGTTAAATCCGAAAAAATCACTAAGTGTGGAGGCCAAAATCGTCCCCCCAAAAACCTGTTAGGAGTACGTTTCAGGCAATTTAGAGTTGATTGGTAGTACTTTGCCTACTGCTGTCTTCTTTGAATCTGTGGTTCTAAAACATTTAGTTTTCAAGGACCCCCCAAATTGACTTTTATTTGGCAGTGGACCCCAATGTGAAAAGATGTAGTATCAGGCCCCCCATGAAAAAGATTTATATTTAAAACTTAAAAATAATATATCTATTTAATGTGTTGATATTTTCACACGATGTCATGGTTAAGAATCAAACTCATAACCTTTTGTTTCTCAGGCAGGCTCTTTATCCAGTGGGCCACTGTTTCATGCCAAGATTTGAAGGCCAAATAGGCAATGACAGAAAAGTGTCGTGTATTAGCCTGTATGGCTTATAGTTATGAAACAGTATGCAAGTAGAAACATAGAATGATACTAAAGAAATGTACTCTTGCTAAAGTAAGAATTATGAGTGTTGTGAACCAGGTGCTTGCATAGACAATCAAGGGGCTCTGCTAGGTGTGAGTGGCATTTACATTCTATTCTTAAGATGGTGCCATCAGGTCTAGCTCCCCCACAGCTGAATAAACCGAATCATGATAGAACCTGGGAACCTGATGTCTCTTCTCCTCCACTTCTTATTACAACTAACCAGCCGGGTAACCCGCATTTTGGGCCTCTTCTGACACGTCAATTGG
This sequence comes from Gymnoscopelus microlampas, assembly GCF_963454915.1. NCBI lineage: Eukaryota > Metazoa > Chordata > Actinopteri > Myctophiformes > Myctophidae > Gymnoscopelus > Gymnoscopelus microlampas. Next base: position 4,724,659 of record NC_139941.1, read on the forward strand.
CGAGCCAGCTCCATTGTTGTGCATGCTTTTCTGCGTGTGCATCGATTAAAGAACCTGTGTGTTTTGAGGTGGCCGCGGGAGCGGGCCTGGCAGTGGAGGACGTTTGGTTCGGATCCACGGGAGTCTTCCTATGGCGGCGAGGAGGACCACCGCGATGCAAGCCATGGGGACGATGCAAGCCATGGGGACGTCAGCGCGATCTACAAGGAGGACCTCGCGGCGACGGGCTGTGATGACTGCGACGGCCTCGGGACCACATCTTAGATGGCTACGCTTCTCTACTCTTCTCTGCTCTTCCCAGTGGTTGCTAGCGGAGCGCGCGGCTGTGAAGGCAGCTGTGCGGGGAACTTGCTGTGTAGAAGTCCCCCGTGGGGGGAGGAGAGGTGAGAATGGAGAGGCTATATTTTTGGCTGGAAGACAAATACCATCTGGGAACAGCGCTCAGTTTTTTTGCTGAGATGCATGGACATTTAGAAAGATGTCTACGAAAGCAGCATTATCGGAGGGAACACTGAACGTACGGGAAGAGAGGTTATATTTGAAAGTGATAAAAGTGAGTTAAACCGCGGAATGTCTATTTTTGTTGCCGTGAGAGACAGTGTAAAGAGGATTTTGTTGTGACACTTTCTGGTCACTGGTATTTAATGTGAGCTTACTTTGTGAGTTATTATTTCATTGAAGATACACTCCTTCTGTATTTGTATGTGAGCATCTCCGTTGGAGTTATCATGTGAAATTAATTGATACAATGTTAGCTTAGTGAAAAGCTTTAATGTTGTCTTTTGGTTACTAACTGGTGCTTGGCGTGAGGGGACATCGGTCGGAAGAGAAGTGTTATCGTTTGGTGAAATGTATAATTCAACTGTAGACTGTCAGTATCCAAAGTTTGTTTGCTGTGTAACATTCTATTCCAGAGTTTAATGTAAACAGAGAGACCTGTGCACTGATTTGGAAGAGGAATATATTTTGATGTGAACGTTTGCTTGTAGCATCCTATGTACTTCCTCTGAATAAGATATTCTGAGTGTTTTATATTTTTAAGTTTGTTTTATTGGGAAATAAGCTCCAGTGTTGCCGTTATCGTCAGACGAGCGTCATGTGATCCATGACTACGCAGTGATTTAAGCCGACACGTTTCTAAATACTGATATTCTTTCTTGATTTGTGGAACAGTTTGTCTATTTTTATTTTGAAATTGAATGTAAATCACTGTATGACTTTATTGTGTAACTTTCCTTTGCAGACTGGCTTCCAGAAGATCAAGTGAAAACTACCAGGAAGGCTATATTTGTCATCCAACTGTTAGCTCAATGGGTTGTGGCGCAGTATACATGATCCAGAGGCCATGAGTTCAAATCCCGTTGATGTCTTTCCTATGATTCTTTCCTTTGCAGACTGGCTGCCAGAAGATCAACTGAAAACTACCAGGAAGGCTGTACTTGTCAGCCATCTGTTAGCTCAATGGGTTGAGACGCAGTATACATGATCCAGAGGCCATGAGTTCAAATCCCACTGCTGTCTTTACTGTGATGCTTTCCTTTGCAGACTAACTTCTAGAAAAACAAGTTAAAACCACCAGGAAACTTTTAACTCTCAGCCAACAGCTTAGCTCAACTGGTAGAGCGTCTGTCCAATAACATGACTTGACTTGACTTGAGTGGGTTCGATTCCCACTCCGAGTCATGTGTCCCCGGTAACTTGGGGCAACGGATAAATTGACTGATATCCTTCGTGATGCTTCCCTTTGCAGAATAACTTCTAGAAAAACAAGTTAAAACCACCAGGAAACCTGTAACTCTCAGCCTACAGCATAGCTCAACTGGTAGAGCGTCTGTCCAATAACATGACTTGACTTGACTTGAGTGGGTTCGATTCCCACTCGAGTTAAGTGTCCCCGGTATCTTGGGGCAACGGATAAATTGACTGATATCCTTAGTGATGCTTCCCTTTGCAGACTAACTTCTAGAAAACAAGTTAAAACCACCAGGAAACCTGTAACTCTCAGCCAACAGCATAGCTCGACTGGTATAGCGTCTGTCCAATAACATGACTTGACTTGACTTGAGTGGGTTCGATTCCCACTCGAGTCAAGTGTCCCAGGTAACTTGGGGCAACGGATAAATTGACTGATATCCGTAGAATAACTTGTAGGAGTATGCTGGTTCAAATCCAGTAAAACCCAGGACCGAGCGGTCTTGGGTTCGATTCCCACTAACGTCAAGTCCCCGGTAAATTGGGGCAGCGGATAAATTGACTGATATCCGTAGAATAACTTGTAGGAGTGTCCTGGTTCAAATCCAGTCACCACCTTAGTAACTGAAACCGAATCTGGCCAATTCGGTCTCAGTTACTGAGATAGATAGAGGGTGTGTAGAGTAGGCGGAGTAGAGTAGTGAGTAGAGTAAAGAGGGAATGTAGGGGGAGGAGTAGGAGTAGGTCCCAGAAGGGCCCAGAGTAGGGGGAGGAGTAGGAATAGGGCCCGGGGTAGGAGTAGGAATAGGGCCCGGGGTAGGGGGAGGGGGAGGAGTAGGAGTAGGGCTCAGAGTAGGGGTTACTCCTACTCCTCCCCCTACTCTGGGCCCTATTCCTACCCCTACTCCTAGGAATAAGGCCCAGAGTAGGGGGAGAAGTAGGGATAGGGGGAGGAGTAGGGCCCAGAGTAGGGGGAGGAGTAGGAGTAGGAGTACCCCTACTCCTACTCCTACTCTGAGCCCTACTCTTACTCCTCCCCCTACTCTGGGCCCTACTCCTACTCCTACTCTGGGCCCTACTCCCCCCCCTATTCCTACTCCTCCCCCTACTCTGGGCCCTTCTGGGACCCACTCCTACTCCTCCCCCTACTCCCCGACTATATTCCCTCTTTACTCTATTCACTACTCTACTCCGCCTACTCTACACACCATCTATCTATCTCAGTAACTGAGACCGAATTGGCCAGATTCGGTTTCAGTTACTAAGGTGGTGAATGGATTTGAACCAGGACACTCCTACAAGTTATTCTACGGATATCAGTCAATTTATCCGCTGCCCCAATTTACCGGGGACTTGACGTTAGTGGGAATCGAACCCAGGACCGCTCGGTCCTGGGTTGTACTGGATTTGAACCAGCATACTCCTACAAGTTATTCTACGGATATCAGTCAATTTATCCGTTACCCCAAGTTACCTGGGACACTTGACTCGAGTGGGAATCGAACCCACTCAAGTCAAGTCAAGTCATGTTATTGGACAGACGCTCTACCAGTCGAGCTATGCTGTTGGCTGAGAGTTACAGGTTTCCTGGTGGTTTTTACTTGTTTTCTAGAAGTTAGTCTGCAAAGGGAAGCATCACTAAGGATATCAGTCAATTTATCTGTTGCCCCAAGATACCGGGGACACTTAACTCGAGTGGGAATCGAACCCACTCAAGTCAAGTCAAGTCAAGTCATGTTATTGGACAGACGCTCTACCAGTTGAGCTATGCTGTAGGCTGAGAGTTACAGGTTTCCTGGTGGTATTAACTTGTTTTTCTAGAAGTTATTCTGCAAAGGGAAGCATCACGAAGGATATCAGTCAATTTATCCGTTGCCCCAAGTTACCGGGGACACATGACTCGGAGTGGGAATCGAACCCACTCAAGTCAAGTCATGTTATTGGACAGACGCTCTACCAGTTGAGCTAAGCTGTTGGCCGGCTGTGGCTCAGGAGGTAGAGCAGGTCGTCCAATGATCCGTGGGTCGGCGGTTCGAATCCCGGCTCCTCCTCCTGTCCACATGTCGAAGTGTCCTTGGGCAAGACACTGAACCCTACATTGCCTCCAATGATTCGGTCGGCGCTCGCTTGCAACCATTGGTGTGTGAATGTGGGAAAAGTGGGGACGCTGGCGTCGACTGTTCGCCGCTCCACCTCCCAATGTCCCCTCCCTGTATGAATGAATGAACCATTGTAAAGCGCTTTGAGTAAGTTTGAGTACTTAGAAAAGCACCATAAAAATGCAATTCATTATTATTATTATTCAAGTCAAGTCAAGTCATGTTATTGGACAGACGCTCTACCAGTTGAGCTAAGCTGTTGGCTGAGAGTTACAGGTTTCCTGGTGGTTTTAACTTGTTTTTCTAGAAGTTAGTCTGCAAAGGAAAGCATCACAGTAAAGACACCAGTGGGATTTGAACTCCTGGCCTCTGGATCATGTATACTGCGTCTCAACCCATTAAGCTAACAGTTGGATGACAAATATAGCCTTCCTGGTAGTTTTCAGTTGATCTTCTGGAAGCCAGTCTGCAAAGGAAAGACATCAATGGGATTTGAACTCCTGGCCTCTGGATCATGAATACTGCGTCTCAACCCATTGAGCTAACAGATGGTTGACAAGTACAGCCTTCCTGGTACTTTTCAGTTGATCTTCTGGAAGCCAGTCTGCAAAGGAAAGAATCATAGGAAAGACATCAATGGGATTTGAACTCATGGCCTCTGGATCATGTATACTGCGTCTCAACCCATTGAGAACAGTTGGATGACAAATATAGCCTTCCTGGTAGTTTTCAGTTGATCTTCTGGAAGCCAGTCTGCAAAGGAAAGAATCATAGGAAAGACATCAATGGGATTTGAACTCATGGCCTCTGGATCATGACTACTGCGTCTCAACCCATTGAGCTAACAGATGGCTGACAAGTACAGCCTTCCTGGTGCTTTGACTTGAACAACAAACAAGACAAATAACTTTAAAAAAAATGTGTTACAGCATAAATATAAATCTTTTTCATGGGGGGCCTTGACACTACATCTTTTCACATTGGGGTCCACTGCCAAATAAAAGTCAATTTGGGGGGTCCTTGAAAACTAAATGTTTTAGAACCACAGATTCAAAGAAGACAGCAGTAGGCAAAGTACTACCAATCAACTCTAAATTGCCTGAAACGTACTCCTAACAGGTTTTTGGGGGGACGATTTTGGCCTCCACACTTAGTGATTTTTTTGGATTTAACTTTCGTTTTGGTAAAATAAATTTTACCGAAACGAAAAACCTGTTAGGAGTACGTTTCAGGCAATTTAAAGTTGATTGGTAGTGCCTTTTTTTTTGGTCCCTAACATTCATCGAGCTCTGGACTTAGTATTTGTTTTTCCGTTTCGGTAGTGACACTACCGAAACGAAAAAGAAAATGTTCCCCCAAAAACCTGTTAGGAGTACGTTTCAGGCAATTTAAAGTTGATTGGTAGTGACTTTTTTTTTGGTCACTAACATTCATCGAGCTCAGGACTTAGTCATTCTTTTTCCGTTTCGGTAGTGACACTACCGAAACGAAAAGAAAAAAATGTTCCCCCAAAAACCTGTTAGGAGTACGTTTCAGGCAATTTAAAGTTGATTGCTAGTGACTTTTTTTTTGGTCCCTAACATTCATCGAGCTCAGGACTTAGTCATTCTTTTTCCGTTTCGGTAGTGACACTACCGAAACGAAAAGAAAAAAATTTTCCCCCAAAAACCTGTTAGGAGTACGTTTCAGGCAATTTAAAGTTGATTGCTAGTGACTTTTTTTTTGGTCCCTAACATTCATCGAGCTCAGGACTTAGTAATTCTTTTTCCGTTTCGGTAGTGACACTACCGAAACGAAAAAAAAAATGTTCCCCCAAAAACCTGTTAGGAGTACGTTTCAGGCAATTTAAAGTTGATTGGTAGTGACTTTTTTTTTGGTCCCTAACATTCATCGAGCTTTGGACTTTGTAATTTTTTTTCCGTTTCGGTAGTGACACAATGGTGTCACTACCGAAACGAAAAAAAATGGTTCCCCCAAAAACCTGTTAGGAGTACGTTTCAGGCAATTTAAAGTTGATTGGTAGTGACTTTTGTTTTGGTCCCTAACATTCATCGAGCTCTGGACTTAGTAATTTTTTTTCCGTTTCGGTAGTGTCACTACCGAAACGAAATACGTTTCAGGCAATTTAAAGTTGATTGGTAGTGATTTTTTTTTTGGTCACTAACATTCATCGAGCTCAGGACTTAGTCATTCTTTTTCCGTTTCGGTAGTGACACTACCGAAACGAAAAGAAAAAAAAATTCCCCCAAAAACCTGTTAGGAGTACGTTTCAGGCAATTTAAAGTTGATTGGTAGTGACTTTTTTTTTGGTCCCTAACATTCATCGAGCTCAGGACTTAGTAATTCTTTTTCCGTTTCGGTAGTGACACTACCGAAACGAAAAAAAAAATGTTCCCCCAAAAACCTGTTAGGAGTACGTTTCAGGCAATTTAAAGTTGATTGGTAGTGACTTTTTTTTGGTCCCTAACATTCATCGAGCTTTGGACTTTGTAATTTTTTTTCCGTTTCGGTAGTGACACAATGGTGTCACTACCGAAACGAAAAAAAATTTTCCCCCAAAAACCTGTTAGGAGTACGTTTCAGGCAATTTAAAGTTGATTGGTAATGATTTTTTTTTTGGTCCCTAACATTCATCGAGCTCAGGACTTAGTCATTCTTTTTCCGTTTCGGTAGTGACACTACCGAAACGAAAAGAAAAAAATGTTCCCCCAAAAACCTGTTAGGAGTACGTTTCAGGCAATTTAAAGTTGATTGGTAGTGACTTTTTTTTTGGTCCCTAACATTCATCGAGCTCAGGACTTAGTAATTCTTTTTCCGTTTCGGTAGTGACACTACCGAAACGAAAAAAAAAAAGTTCCCCCAAAAACCTGTTAGGAGTACGTTTCAGGCAATTTAAAGTTGATTGGTAGTGACTTTTTTTTTGGTCCCTAACATTCATCGAGCTCTGGACTTAGTAATTTTTTTTCCGTTTCGGTAGTGTCACTACCGAAACGAAATACGTTTCAGGCAATTTAAAGTTGATTGGTAGTGATTTTTTTTTTGGTCACTAACATTCATCGAGCTCAGGACTTAGTCATTCTTTTTCCGTTTCGGTAGTGACACTACCGAAACGAAAAGAACAAATTTTTCCCCCAAAAACCTTTTAGGAGTACGTTTCAGGCAATTTAAAGTTGATTGGTAGTGACTTTTTTTTTGGTCTCTAACATTCATCGAGCTCAGGACTTAGTAATTCTTTTTCCGTTTCGGTAGTGACACTACCGAAACGAAAAAAAAAATGTTCCCCCAAAAACCTGTTAGGAGTACGTTTCAGGCAATTTAACGTTGATTGGTAGTGACTTTTTTTTTGGTCCCTAACATTCATCGAGCTCTGGACTTAGTAATTTTTTTCCGTTTCGGTAGTGACACTACCGAAACGAAAAAAAAATTGTTCCCCCAAAAACCTGTTAGGAGTACGTTTCAGGCAATTTAAAGTTGATTGGTAGTGACTTTTTTTTGGTCCCTAACATTCATCGAGCTTTGGACTTTGTAATTTTTTTTCCGTTTCGGTAGTGACACAATGGTGTCACTACCGAAACGAAAAAAAAATGTTCCCCCAAAAACCTGTTAGGAGTACGTTTCAGGCAATTTAAAGTTGATTGGTAGTGATTTTTTTTTTGGTCACTAACATTCATCGAGCTCAGGACTTAGTCATTCTTTTTCCGTTTCGGTAGTGACACTACCGAAACGAAAAGAAAAAAATGTTCACCCAAAAACCTGTTAGGAGTACGTTTCAGGCAATTTAAAGTTGATTGGTAGTGACTTTTTTTTTGGTCCCTAACATTCATCGAGCTCAGGACTTAGTAATTCTTTTTCCGTTTCGGTAGTGACACTACCGAAACGAAAAAAAAAAAGTTCCCCCAAAAACCTGTTAGGAGTACGTTTCAGGCAATTTAAAGTTGATTGGTAGTGACTTTTTTTTTGGTCCCTAACATTCATCGAGCTCTGGACTTAGTAATTTTTTTTCCGTTTCGGTAGTGTCACTACCGAAACGAAATACGTTTCAGGCAATTTAAAGTTGATTGGTAGTGATTTTTTTTTTGGTCACTAACATTCATCGAGCTCAGGACTTAGTCATTCTTTTTCCGTTTCGGTAGTGACACTACCGAAACGAAAAGAACAAATTTTTCCCCCAAAAACCTGTTAGGAGTACGTTTCAGGCAATTTAAAGTTGATTGGTTGTGACTTTTTTTTGGTCCCTAACATTCATCGAGCTTTGGACTTTGTAATTTTTTTTCCGTTTCGGTAGTGACACAATGGTGTCACTACCGAAACGAAAAAAAAATTTCCCCCAAAAACCTGTTAGGAGTACGTTTCAGGCAATTTAAAGTTGATTGGTAGTGATTTTTTTTTTGGTCACTAACATTCATCGAGCTCAGGACTTAGTCATTCTTTTTCCGTTTCGGTAGTGACACTACCGAAACGAAAAGAAAAAAATGTTCCCCCAAAAACCTGTTAGGAGTACGTTTCAGGCAATTTAAAGTTGATTGGTAGTGACTTTTTTTTTGGTCCCTAACATTCATCGAGCTCAGGACTTAGTAATTCTTTTTCCGTTTCGGTAGTGACACTACCGAAACGAAAAAAAAAAAGTTCCCCCAAAAACCTGTTAGGAGTACGTTTCAGGCAATTTAAAGTTGATTGGTAGTGACTTTTTTTTTGGTCCCTAACATTCATCGAGCTCTGGACTTAGTAATTTTTTTTCCGTTTCGGTAGTGTCACTACCGAAACGAAATACGTTTCAGGCAATTTAAAGTTGATTGGTAGTGATTTTTTTTTTGGTCACTAACATTCATCGAGCTCAGGACTTAGTCATTCTTTTTCCGTTTCGGTAGTGACACTACCGAAACGAAAAGAACAAATTTTTCCCCCAAAAACCTGTTAGGAGTACGTTTCAGGCAATTTAAAGTTGATTGGTAGTGACTTTTTTTTTGGTCTCTAACATTCATCGAGCTCAGGACTTAGTCATTCTTTTTCCGTTTCGGTAGTGACACTACCGAAACGAAAAAAAAAATGTTCCCCCAAAAACCTGTTAGGAGTACGTTTCAGGCAATTTAAAGTTGATTGGTAGTGACTTTTTTTTTGGTCCCTAACATTCATCGAGCTCTGGACTTAGTAATTTTTTTCCGTTTCGGTAGTGACACTACCGAAACGAAAAAAAAATTGTTCCCCCAAAAACCTGTTAGGAGTACGTTTCAGGCAATTTAAAGTTGATTGGTAGTGACTTTTTTTTGGTCCCTAACATTCATCGAGCTTTGGACTTTGTAATTTTTTTTCCGTTTCGGTAGTGACACAATGGTGTCACTACCGAAACGAAAAAAAAATGTTCCCCCAAAAACCTGTTAGGAGTACGTTTCAGGCAATTTAAAGTTGATTGGTAGTGATTTTTTTTTTGGTCACTAACATTCATCGAGCTCAGGACTTAGTCATTCTTTTTCCGTTTCGGTAGTGACACTACCGAAACGAAAAAAAAAATGTTCCCCCAAAAACCTGTTAGGAGTACGTTTCAGGCAATTTAAAGTTGATTGGTAGTGACTTTTTTTTGGTCCCTAACATTCATCGAGCTTTGGACTTTGTAATTTTTTTTCCGTTTCGGTAGTGACACAATGGTGTCACTACCGAAACGAAAAAAAAAATTCCCCCAAAAACCTGTTAGGAGTACGTTTCAGGCAATTTAAAGTTGATTGGTAGTGATTTTTTTTTTGGTCACTAACATTCATCGAGCTCAGGACTTAGTCATTCTTTTTCCGTTTTGGTAGTGACACTACCGAAACGAAAAGAAAAAAATGTTCCCCCAAAAACCTGTTAGGAGTACGTTTCAGGCAATTGAAAGTTGATTGGTAGTGACTTTTTTTTTGGTCCCTAACATTCATCGAGCTCAGGACTTAGTAATTCTTTTTCCGTTTCGGTAGTGACACTACCGAAACGAAAAAAAAAAAGTTCCCCCAAAAACCTGTTAGGAGTACGTTTCAGGCAATTTAAAGTTGATTGGTAGTGACTTTTTTTTTGGTCCCTAACATTCATCGAGCTCTGGACTTAGTAATTTTTTTTCCGTTTCGGTAGTGTCACTACCGAAACGAAATACGTTTCAGGCAATTTAAAGTTGATTGGTAGTGATTTTTTTTTTGGTCACTAACATTCATCGAGCTCAGGACTTAGTCATTCTTTTTCCGTTTCGGTAGTGACACTACCGAAACGAAAAGAACAAATTTTTCCCCCAAAAACCTTTTAGGAGTACGTTTCAGGCAATTTAAAGTTGATTGGTAGTGACTTTTTTTTTGGTCTCTAACATTCATCGAGCTCAGGACTTAGTAATTCTTTTTCCGTTTCGGTAGTGACACTACCGAAACGAAAAAAAAAATGTTCCCCCAAAAACCTGTTAGGAGTACGTTTCAGGCAATTTAAAGTTGATTGGTAGTGATTTTTTTTTTGGTCACTAACATTCATCGAGCTCAGGACTTAGTCATTCTTTTTCCGTTTCGGTAGTGACACTACCGAAACGAAAAAAAAAATGTTCCCCCAAAAACCTGTTAGGAGTACGTTTCAGGCAATTTAAAGTTGATTGGTAGTGACTTTTTTTTGGTCCCTAACATTCATCGAGCTTTGGACTTTGTAATTTTTTTTCCGTTTCGGTAGTGACACAATGGTGTCACTACCGAAACGAAAAAAAAATTTCCCCCAAAAACCTGTTAGGAGTACGTTTCAGGCAATTTAAAGTTGATTGGTAGTGATTTTTTTTTTGGTCACTAACATTCATCGAGCTCAGGACTTAGTCATTCTTTTTCCGTTTCGGTAGTGACACTACCGAAACGAAAAGAAAAAAATGTTCCCCCAAAAACCTGTTAGGAGTACGTTTCAGGCAATTTAAAGTTGATTGGTAGTGACTTTTTTTTTGGTCCCTAACATTCATCGAGCTCAGGACTTAGTAATTCTTTTTCCGTTTCGGTAGTGACACTACCGAAACGAAAAAAAAAATGTTCCCCCAAAAACCTGTTAGGAGTACGTTTCAGGCAATTTAAAGTTGATTGGTAGTGACTTTTTTTTTGGTCCCTAACATTCATCGAGCTTTGGACTTTGTAATTTTTTTTCCGTTTCGGTAGTGACACAATGGTGTCACTACCGAAACGAAAAAAAATGGTTCCCCCAAAAACCTGTTAGGAGTACGTTTCAGGCAATTTAAAGTTGATTGGTAGTGACTTTTGTTTTGGTCCCTAACATTCATCGAGCTCTGGACTTAGTAATTTTTTTTCCGTTTCGGTAGTGTCACTACCGAAACGAAATACGTTTCAGGCAATTTAAAGTTGATTGGTAGTGATTTTTTTTTTGGTCACTAACATTCATCGAGCTCAGGACTTAGTCATTCTTTTTCCGTTTCGGTAGTGACACTACCGAAACGAAAAGAAAAAAAAATTCCCCCAAAAACCTGTTAGGAGTACGTTTCAGGCAATTTAAAGTTGATTGGTAGTGACTTTTTTTTTGGTCCCTAACATTCATCGAGCTCAGGACTTAGTAATTCTTTTTCCGTTTCGGTAGTGACACTACCGAAACGAAAAAAAAAATGTTCCCCCAAAAACCTGTTAGGAGTACGTTTCAGGCAATTTAAAGTTGATTGGTAGTGACTTTTTTTTGGTCCCTAACATTCATCGAGCTTTGGACTTTGTAATTTTTTTTCCGTTTCGGTAGTGACACAATGGTGTCACTACCGAAACGAAAAAAAATTTTCCCCCAAAAACCTGTTAGGAGTACGTTTCAGGCAATTTAAAGTTGATTGGTAGTGATTTTTTTTTTGGTCACTAACATTCATCGAGCTCAGGACTTAGTCATTCTTTTTCCGTTTCGGTAGTGACACTACCGAAACGAAAAGAAAAAAATGTTCCCCCAAAAACCTGTTAGGAGTACGTTTCAGGCAATTTAAAGTTGATTGGTAGTGACTTTTTTTTTGGTCCCTAACATTCATCGAGCTCAGGACTTAGTAATTCTTTTTCCGTTTCGGTAGTGACACTACCGAAACGAAAAAAAAAAAGTTCCCCCAAAAACCTGTTAGGAGTACGTTTCAGGCAATTTAAAGTTGATTGGTAGTGACTTTTTTTTTGGTCCCTAACATTCATCGAGCTCTGGACTTAGTAATTTTTTTTCCGTTTCGGTAGTGTCACTACCGAAACGAAATACGTTTCAGGCAATTTAAAGTTGATTGGTAGTGATTTTTTTTTTGGTCACTAACATTCATCGAGCTCAGGACTTAGTCATTCTTTTTCCGTTTCGGTAGTGACACTACCGAAACGAAAAGAACAAATTTTTCCCCCAAAAACCTTTTAGGAGTACGTTTCAGGCAATTTAAAGTTGATTGGTAGTGACTTTTTTTTTGGTCTCTAACATTCATCGAGCTCAGGACTTAGTAATTCTTTTTCCGTTTCGGTAGTGACACTACCGAAACGAAAAAAAAAAAGTTCCCCCAAAAACCTGTTAGGAGTACGTTTCAGGCAATTTAAAGTTGATTGGTAGTGACTTTTTTTTTGGTCCCTAACATTCATCGAGCTCTGGACTTAGTAATTTTTTTCCGTTTCGGTAGTGACACTACCGAAACGAAAAAAAAATTGTTCCCCCAAAAACCTGTTAGGAGTACGTTTCAGGCAATTTAAAGTTGATTGGTAGTGACTTTTTTTTGGTCCCTAACATTCATCGAGCTTTGGACTTTGTAATTTTTTTTCCGTTTCGGTAGTGACACAATGGTGTCACTACCGAAACGAAAAAAAAATGTTCCCCCAAAAACCTGTTAGGAGTACGTTTCAGGCAATTTAAAGTTGATTGGTAGTGATTTTTTTTTTGGTCACTAACATTCATCGAGCTCAGGACTTAGTCATTCTTTTTCCGTTTCGGTAGTGACACTACCGAAACGAAAAGAAAAAAATGTTCACCCAAAAACCTGTTAGGAGTACGTTTCAGGCAATTTAAAGTTGATTGGTAGTGACTTTTTTTTTGGTCCCTAACATTCATCGAGCTCAGGACTTAGTAATTCTTTTTCCGTTTCGGTAGTGACACTACCGAAACGAAAAAAAAAAAGTTCCCCCAAAAACCTGTTAGGAGTACGTTTCAGGCAATTTAAAGTTGATTGGTAGTGACTTTTTTTTTGGTCCCTAACATTCATCGAGCTCTGGACTTAGTAATTTTTTTTCCGTTTCGGTAGTGTCACTACCGAAACGAAATACGTTTCAGGCAATTTAAAGTTGATTGGTAGTGATTTTTTTTTTGGTCACTAACATTCATCGAGCTCAGGACTTAGTCATTCTTTTTCCGTTTCGGTAGTGACACTACCGAAACGAAAAGAACAAATTTTTCCCCCAAAAACCTGTTAGGAGTACGTTTCAGGCAATTTAAAGTTGATTGGTTGTGACTTTTTTTTGGTCCCTAACATTCATCGAGCTTTGGACTTTGTAATTTTTTTTCCGTTTCGGTAGTGACACAATGGTGTCACTACCGAAACGAAAAAAAAATTTCCCCCAAAAACCTGTTAGGAGTACGTTTCAGGCAATTTAAAGTTGATTGGTAGTGATTTTTTTTTTGGTCACTAACATTCATCGAGCTCAGGACTTAGTCATTCTTTTTCCGTTTCGGTAGTGACACTACCGAAACGAAAAGAAAAAAATGTTCCCCCAAAAACCTGTTAGGAGTACGTTTCAGGCAATTTAAAGTTGATTGGTAGTGACTTTTTTTTTGGTCCCTAACATTCATCGAGCTCAGGACTTAGTAATTCTTTTTCCGTTTCGGTAGTGACACTACCGAAACGAAAAAAAAAAAGTTCCCCCAAAAACCTGTTAGGAGTACGTTTCAGGCAATTTAAAGTTGATTGGTAGTGACTTTTTTTTTGGTCCCTAACATTCATCGAGCTCTGGACTTAGTAATTTTTTTTCCGTTTCGGTAGTGTCACTACCGAAACGAAATACGTTTCAGGCAATTTAAAGTTGATTGGTAGTGATTTTTTTTTTGGTCACTAACATTCATCGAGCTCAGGACTTAGTCATTCTTTTTCCGTTTCGGTAGTGACACTACCGAAACGAAAAGAACAAATTTTTCCCCCAAAAACCTGTTAGGAGTACGTTTCAGGCAATTTAAAGTTGATTGGTAGTGACTTTTTTTTTGGTCTCTAACATTCATCGAGCTCAGGACTTAGTAATTCTTTTTCCGTTTCGGTAGTGACACTACCGAAACGAAAAAAAAAATGTTCCCCCAAAAACCTGTTAGGAGTACGTTTCAGGCAATTTAAAGTTGATTGGTAGTGACTTTTTTTTTGGTCCCTAACATTCATCGAGCTCTGGACTTAGTAATTTTTTTCCGTTTCGGTAGTGACACTACCGAAACGAAAAAAAAATTGTTACCCCCAAAAACCTGTTAGGAGTACGTTTCAGGCAATTTAAAGTTGATTGGTAGTGACTTTTTTTTGGTCCCTAACATTCATCGAGCTTTGGACTTTGTAATTTTTTTTCCGTTTCGGTAGTGACACAATGGTGTCACTACCGAAACGAAAAAAAAATGTTCCCCCAAAAACCTGTTAGGAGTACGTTTCAGGCAATTTAAAGTTGATTGGTAGTGATTTTTTTTTTGGTCACTAACATTCATCGAGCTCAGGACTTAGTCATTCTTTTTCCGTTTCGGTAGTGACACTACCGAAACGAAAAAAAAAATGTTCCCCCAAAAACCTGTTAGGAGTACGTTTCAGGCAATTTAAAGTTGATTGGTAGTGACTTTTTTTTGGTCCCTAACATTCATCGAGCTTTGGACTTTGTAATTTTTTTTCCGTTTCGGTAGTGACACAATGGTGTCACTACCGAAACGAAAAAAAAATTTCCCCCAAAAACCTGTTAGGAGTACGTTTCAGGCAATTTAAAGTTGATTGGTAGTGATTTTTTTTTTGGTCACTAACATTCATCGAGCTCAGGACTTAGTCATTCTTTTTCCGTTTCGGTAGTGACACTACCGAAACGAAAATAAAAAAATGTTCCCCCAAAAACCTGTTAGGAGTACGTTTCAGGCAATTGAAAGTTGATTGGTAGTGACTTTTTTTTTGGTCCCTAACATTCATCGAGCTCAGGACTTAGTAATTCTTTTTCCGTTTCGGTAGTGACACTACCGAAACGAAAAAAAAAAAGTTCCCCCAAAAACCTGTTAGGAGTACGTTTCAGGCAATTTAAAGTTGATTGGTAGTGACTTTTTTTTTGGTCCCTAACATTCATCGAGCTCTGGACTTAGTAATTTTTTTTCCGTTTCGGTAGTGTCACTACCGAAACGAAATACGTTTCAGGCAATTTAAAGTTGATTGGTAGTGATTTTTTTTTTGGTCACTAACATTCATCGAGCTCAGGACTTAGTCATTCTTTTTCCGTTTCGGTAGTGACACTACCGAAACGAAAAGAACAAATTTTTCCCCCAAAAACCTTTTAGGAGTACGTTTCAGGCAATTTAAAGTTGATTGGTAGTGACTTTTTTTTTGGTCTCTAACATTCATCGAGCTCAGGACTTAGTAATTCTTTTTCCGTTTCGGTAGTGACACTACCGAAACGAAAAAAAAAATGTTCCCCCAAAAACCTGTTAGGAGTACGTTTCAGGCAATTTAAAGTTGATTGGTAGTGATTTTTTTTTTGGTCACTAACATTCATCGAGCTCAGGACTTAGTCATTCTTTTTCCGTTTCGGTAGTGACACTACCGAAACGAAAAAAAAAATGTTCCCCCAAAAACCTGTTAGGAGTACGTTTCAGGCAATTTAAAGTTGATTGGTAGTGACTTTTTTTTGGTCCCTAACATTCATCGAGCTTTGGACTTTGTAATTTTTTTTCCGTTTCGGTAGTGACACAATGGTGTCACTACCGAAACGAAAAAAAAATTTCCCCCAAAAACCTGTTAGGAGTACGTTTCAGGCAATTTAAAGTTGATTGGTAGTGATTTTTTTTTTGGTCACTAACATTCATCGAGCTCAGGACTTAGTCATTCTTTTTCCGTTTCGGTAGTGACACTACCGAAACGAAAAGAAAAAAATGTTCCCCCAAAAACCTGTTAGGAGTACGTTTCAGGCAATTTAAAGTTGATTGGTAGTGACTTTTTTTTTGGTCCCTAACATTCATCGAGCTCAGGACTTAGTAATTCTTTTTCCGTTTCGGTAGTGACACTACCGAAACGAAAAAAAAAAAGTTCCCCCAAAAACCTGTTAGGAGTACGTTTCAGGCAATTTAAAGTTGATTGGTAGTGACTTTTTTTTTGGTCCCTAACATTCATCGAGCTCTGGACTTAGTAATTTTTTTTCCGTTTCGGTAGTGTCACTACCGAAACGAAATACGTTTCAGGCAATTTAAAGTTGATTGGTAGTGATTTTTTTTTTGGTCACTAACATTCATCGAGCTCAGGACTTAGTCATTCTTTTTCCGTTTCGGTAGTGACACTACCGAAACGAAAAGAACAAATTTTTCCCCCAAAAACCTTTTAGGAGTACGTTTCAGGCAATTTAAAGTTGATTGGTAGTGACTTTTTTTTTGGTCTCTAACATTCATCGAGCTCAGGACTTAGTAATTCTTTTTCCGTTTCGGTAGTGACACTACCGAAACGAAAAAAAAAATGTTCCCCCAAAAACCTGTTAGGAGTACGTTTCAGGCAATTTAAAGTTGATTGGTAGTGACTTTTTTTTTGGTCCCTAACATTCATCGAGCTCTGGACTTAGTAATTTTTTTCCGTTTCGGTAGTGACACTACCGAAACGAAAAAAAAAATGTTCCCCCAAAAACCTGTTAGGAGTACGTTTCAGGCAATTTAAAGTTGATTGGTAGTGACTTTTTTTTGGTCCCTAACATTCATCGAGCTTTGGACTTTGTAATTTTTTTTCCGTTTCGGTAGTGACACAATGGTGTCACTACCGAAACGAAAAAAAAATGTTCCCCCAAAAACCTGTTAGGAGTACGTTTCAGGCAATTTAAAGTTGATTGGTAGTGATTTTTTTTTTGGTCACTAACATTCATCGAGCTCAGGACTTAGTCATTCTTTTTCCGTTTCGGTAGTGACACTACCGAAACGAAAAGAAAAAAATGTTCACCCAAAAACCTGTTAGGAGTACGTTTCAGGCAATTTAAAGTTGATTGGTAGTGACTTTTTTTTTGGTCCCTAACATTCATCGAGCTCAGGACTTAGTAATTCTTTTTCCGTTTCGGTAGTGACATTACCGAAACGAAAAAAAAAAAGTTCCCCCAAAAACCTGTTAGGAGTACGTTTCAGGCAATTTAAAGTTGATTGGTAGTGACTTTTTTTTTGGTCCCTAACATTCATCGAGCTCTGGACTTAGTAATTTTTTTTCCGTTTCGGTAGTGTCACTACCGAAACGAAATACGTTTCAGGCAATTTAAAGTTGATTGGTAGTGATTTTTTTTTTGGTCACTAACATTCATCGAGCTCAGGACTTAGTCATTCTTTTTCCGTTTCGGTAGTGACACTACCGAAACGAAAAGAACAAATTTTTCCCCCAAAAACCTGTTAGGAGTACGTTTCAGGCAATTTAAAGTTGATTGGTAGTGACTTTTTTTTGGTCCCTAACATTCATCGAGCTTTGGACTTTGTAATTTTTTTTCCGTTTCGGTAGTGACACAATGGTGTCACTACCGAAACGAAAAAAAAATTTCCCCCAAAAACCTGTTAGGAGTACGTTTCAGGCAATTTAAAGTTGATTGGTAGTGATTTTTTTTTTGGTCACTAACATTCATCGAGCTCAGGACTTAGTCATTCTTTTTCCGTTTCGGTAGTGACACTACCGAAACGAAAAGAAAAAAATGTTCCCCCAAAAACCTGTTAGGAGTACGTTTCAGGCAATTTAAAGTTGATTGGTAGTGACTTTTTTTTTGGTCCCTAACATTCATCGAGCTCAGGACTTAGTAATTCTTTTTCCGTTTCGGTAGTGACACTACCGAAACGAAAAAAAAAAAGTTCCCCCAAAAACCTGTTAGGAGTACGTTTCAGGCAATTTAAAGTTGATTGGTAGTGACTTTTTTTTTGGTCCCTAACATTCATCGAGCTCTGGACTTAGTAATTTTTTTTCCGTTTCGGTAGTGTCACTACCGAAACGAAATACGTTTCAGGCAATTTAAAGTTGATTGGTAGTGATTTTTTTTTTGGTCACTAACATTCATCGAGCTCAGGACTTAGTCATTCTTTTTCCGTTTCGGTAGTGACACTACCGAAACGAAAAGAACAAATTTTTCCCCCAAAAACCTTTTAGGAGTACGTTTCAGGCAATTTAAAGTTGATTGGTAGTGACTTTTTTTTTGGTCTCTAACATTCATCGAGCTCAGGACTTAGTAATTCTTTTTCCGTTTCGGTAGTGACACTACCGAAACGAAAAAAAAAATGTTCCCCCAAAAACCTGTTAGGAGTACGTTTCAGGCAATTTAAAGTTGATTGGTAGTGATTTTTTTTTTGGTCACTAACATTCATCGAGCTCAGGACTTAGTCATTCTTTTTCCGTTTCGGTAGTGACACTACCGAAACGAAAAAAAAAATGTTCCCCCAAAAACCTGTTAGGAGTACGTTTCAGGCAATTTAAAGTTGATTGGTAGTGACTTTTTTTTGGTCCCTAACATTCATCGAGCTTTGGACTTTGTAATTTTTTTTCCGTTTCGGTAGTGACACAATGGTGTCACTACCGAAACGAAAAAAAAATTTCCCCCAAAAACCTGTTAGGAGTACGTTTCAGGCAATTTAAAGTTGATTGGTAGTGATTTTTTTTTTGGTCACTAACATTCATCGAGCTCAGGACTTAGTCATTCTTTTTCCGTTTCGGTAGTGACACTACCGAAACGAAAAGAAAAAAATGTTCCCCCAAAAACCTGTTAGGAGTACGTTTCAGGCAATTTAAAGTTGATTGGTAGTGACTTTTTTTTTGGTCCCTAACATTCATCGAGCTCAGGACTTAGTAATTCTTTTTCCGTTTCGGTAGTGACACTACCGAAACGAAAAAAAAAAAGTTCCCCCAAAAACCTGTTAGGAGTACGTTTCAGGCAATTTAAAGTTGATTGGTAGTGACTTTTTTTTTGGTCCCTAACATTCATCGAGCTCTGGACTTAGTAATTTTTTTTCCGTTTCGGTAGTGTCACTACCGAAACGAAATACGTTTCAGGCAATTTAAAGTTGATTGGTAGTGATTTTTTTTTTGGTCACTAACATTCATCGAGCTCAGGACTTAGTCATTCTTTTTCCGTTTCGGTAGTGACACTACCGAAACGAAAAGAACAAATTTTTCCCCCAAAAACCTTTTAGGAGTACGTTTCAGGCAATTTAAAGTTGATTGGTAGTGACTTTTTTTTTGGTCTCTAACATTCATCGAGCTCAGGACTTAGTAATTCTTTTTCCGTTTCGGTAGTGACACTACCGAAACGAAAAAAAAAATGTTCCCCCAAAAACCTGTTAGGAGTACGTTTCAGGCAATTTAAAGTTGATTGGTAGTGACTTTTTTTTTGGTCCCTAACATTCATCGAGCTCTGGACTTAGTAATTTTTTTCCGTTTCGGTAGTGACACTACCGAAACGAAAAAAAAAATGTTCCCCCAAAAACCTGTTAGGAGTACGTTTCAGGCAATTTAAAGTTGATTGGTAGTGACTTTTTTTTGGTCCCTAACATTCATCGAGCTTTGGACTTTGTAATTTTTTTTCCGTTTCGGTAGTGACACAATGGTGTCACTACCGAAACGAAAAAAAAATGTTCCCCCAAAAACCTGTTAGGAGTACGTTTCAGGCAATTTAAAGTTGATTGGTAGTGATTTTTTTTTTGGTCACTAACATTCATCGAGCTCAGGACTTAGTCATTCTTTTTCCGTTTCGGTAGTGACACTACCGAAACGAAAAGAAAAAAATGTTCACCCAAAAACCTGTTAGGAGTACGTTTCAGGCAATTTAAAGTTGATTGGTAGTGACTTTTTTTTTGGTCCCTAACATTCATCGAGCTCAGGACTTAGTAATTCTTTTTCCGTTTCGGTAGTGACACTACCGAAACGAAAAAAAAAAAGTTCCCCCAAAAACCTGTTAGGAGTACGTTTCAGGCAATTTAAAGTTGATTGGTAGTGACTTTTTTTTTGGTCCCTAACATTCATCGAGCTCTGGACTTAGTAATTTTTTTTCCGTTTCGGTAGTGTCACTACCGAAACGAAATACGTTTCAGGCAATTTAAAGTTGATTGGTAGTGATTTTTTTTTTGGTCACTAACATTCATCGAGCTCAGGACTTAGTCATTCTTTTTCCGTTTCGGTAGTGACACTACCGAAACGAAAAGAACAAATTTTTCCCCCAAAAACCTGTTAGGAGTACGTTTCAGGCAATTTAAAGTTGATTGGTAGTGACTTTTTTTTGGTCCCTAACATTCATCGAGCTTTGGACTTTGTAATTTTTTTTCCGTTTCGGTAGTGACACAATGGTGTCACTACCGAAACGAAAAAAAAATTTCCCCCAAAAACCTGTTAGGAGTACGTTTCAGGCAATTTAAAGTTGATTGGTAGTGATTTTTTTTTTGGTCACTAACATTCATCGAGCTCAGGACTTAGTCATTCTTTTTCCGTTTCGGTAGTGACACTACCGAAACGAAAAGAAAAAAATGTTCCCCCAAAAACCTGTTAGGAGTACGTTTCAGGCAATTTAAAGTTGATTGGTAGTGACTTTTTTTTTGGTCCCTAACATTCATCGAGCTCAGGACTTAGTAATTCTTTTTCCGTTTCGGTAGTGACACTACCGAAACGAAAAAAAAAAAGTTCCCCCAAAAACCTGTTAGGAGTACGTTTCAGGCAATTTAAAGTTGATTGGTAGTGACTTTTTTTTTGGTCCCTAACATTCATCGAGCTCTGGACTTAGTAATTTTTTTTCCGTTTCGGTAGTGTCACTACCGAAACGAAATACGTTTCAGGCAATTTAAAGTTGATTGGTAGTGATTTTTTTTTTGGTCACTAACATTCATCGAGCTCAGGACTTAGTCATTCTTTTTCCGTTTCGGTAGTGACACTACCGAAACGAAAAGAACAAATTTTTCCCCCAAAAACCTGTTAGGAGTACGTTTCAGGCAATTTAAAGTTGATTGGTAGTGACTTTTTTTTTGGTCTCTAACATTCATCGAGCTCAGGACTTAGTAATTCTTTTTCCGTTTCGGTAGTGACACTACCGAAACGAAAAAAAAAATGTTCCCCCAAAAACCTGTTAGGAGTACGTTTCAGGCAATTTAAAGTTGATTGGTAGTGACTTTTTTTTTGGTCCCTAACATTCATCGAGCTCTGGACTTAGTAATTTTTTTCCGTTTCGGTAGTGACACTACCGAAACGAAAAAAAAATTGTTCCCCCAAAAACCTGTTAGGAGTACGTTTCAGGCAATTTAAAGTTGATTGGTAGTGACTTTTTTTTGGTCCCTAACATTCATCGAGCTTTGGACTTTGTAATTTTTTTTCCGTTTCGGTAGTGACACAATGGTGTCACTACCGAAACGAAAAGAAAAAAATGTTCACCCAAAAACCTGTTAGGAGTACGTTTCAGGCAATTTAAAGTTGATTGGTAGTGACTTTTTTTTTGGTCCCTAACATTCATCGAGCTCAGGACTTAGTAATTCTTTTTCCGTTTCGGTAGTGACACTACCGAAACGAAAAAAAAAAAAGTTCCCCCAAAAACCTGTTAGGAGTACGTTTCAGGCAATTTAAAGTTGATTGGTAGTGACTTTTTTTTTGGTCCCTAACATTCATCGAGCTCTGGACTTAGTAATTTTTTTTCCGTTTCGGTAGTGTCACTACCGAAACGAAATACGTTTCAGGCAATTTAAAGTTGATTGGTAGTGATTTTTTTTTTGGTCACTAACATTCATCGAGCTCAGGACTTAGTCATTCTTTTTCCGTTTCGGTAGTGACACTACCGAAACGAAAAGAACACATTTTTCCCCCAAAAACCTGTTAGGAGTACGTTTCAGGCAATTTAAAGTTGATTGGTAGTGACTTTTTTTTTGGTCCCTAACATTCATCGAGCTCAGGACTTAGTAATTCTTTTTCCGTTTCGGTAGTGACACTACCGAAACAAAAAAAAAAATGTTCCCCCAAAAACCTGTTAGGAGTACGTTTCAGGCAATTTAAAGTTGATTGGTAGTGACTTTTTTTTTGGTCCCTAACATTCATCGAGCTCTGGACTCAGTAATTTTTTTCCGTTTCGGTAGTGACACTACCGAAACGAAAAAAAAATTGTTCCCCCAAAAACCTGTTAGGAGTACGTTTCAGGCAATTTAAAGTTGATTGGTAGTGACTTTTTTTTGGTCCCTAACATTCATCGAGCTTTGGACTTTGTAATTTTTTTTCCGTTTCGGTAGTGACACAATGGTGTCACTACCGAAACGAAAAAAAAATGTTCCCCCAAAAACCTGTTAGGAGTACGTTTCAGGCAATTTAAAGTTGATTGGTAGTGATTTTTTTTTTGGTCACTAACATTCATCGAGCTCAGGACTTAGTCATTCTTTTTCCGTTTCGGTAGTGACACTACCGAAACGAAAAGAAAAAAATGTTCCCCCAAAAACCTGTTAGGAGTACGTTTCAGGCAATTTAAAGTTGATTGGTAGTGACTTTTTTTTTGGTCCCTAACATTCATCGAGCTCAGGACTTAGTAATTCTTTTTCCGTTTCGGTAGTGACAATACCGAAACGAAAAAAAAAAAGTTCCCCCAAAAACCTGTTAGGAGTACGTTTCAGGCAATTTAAAGTTGATTGGTAGTGACTTTTTTTTTGGTCCCTAACATTCATCGAGCTCTGGACTTAGTCATTCTTTTTCCGTTTCGGTAGTGACACTACCGAAACGAAAAGAAAAAAATGTTCCCCCAAAAACCTGTTAGGAGTACGTTTCAGGCAATTTAAAGTTGATTGGTAGTGACTTTTTTTTTGGTCCCTAACATTCATCGAGCTCAGGACTTAGTAATTCTTTTTCCGTTTCGGTAGTGACACTACCGAAACGAAAAAAAAAAAGTTCCCCCAAAAACCTGTTAGGAGTACGTTTCAGGCAATTTAAAGTTGATTGGTAGTGACTTTTTTTTTGGTCCCTAACATTCATCGAGCTCTGGACTTAGTAATTTTTTTTCCGTTTCGGTAGTGTCACTACCGAAACGAAATACGTTTCAGGCAATTTAAAGTTGATTGGTAGTGATTTTTTTTTTGGTCACTAACATTCATCGAGCTCAGGACTTAGTCATTCTTTTTCCGTTTCGGTAGTGACACTACCGAAACGAAAAGAACAAATTTTTCCCCCAAAAACCTGTTAGGAGTACGTTTCAGGCAATTTAAAGTTGATTGGTAGTGACTTTTTTTTTGGTCCCTAACATTCATCGAGCTCAGGACTTAGTAATTCTTTTTCCGTTTCGGTAGTGACACTACCGAAACAAAAAAAAAAATGTTCCCCCAAAAACCTGTTAGGAGTACGTTTCAGGCAATTTAAAGTTGATTGGTAGTGACTTTTTTTTTGGTCCCTAACATTCATCGAGCTCTGGACTCAGTAATTTTTTTCCGTTTCGGTAGTGACACTACCGAAACGAAAAAAAAATTGTTCCCCCAAAAACCTGTTAGGAGTACGTTTCAGGCAATTTAAAGTTGATTGGTAGTGACTTTTTTTTGGTCCCTAACATTCATCGAGCTTTGGACTTTGTAATTTTTTTTCCGTTTCGGTAGTGACACAATGGTGTCACTACCGAAACGAAAAAAAAATGTTCCCCCAAAAACCTGTTAGGAGTACGTTTCAGGCAATTTAAAGTTGATTGGTAGTGATTTTTTTTTTGGTCACTAACATTCATCGAGCTCAGGACTTAGTCATTCTTTTTCCGTTTCGGTAGTGACACTACCGAAACGAAAAAAAAAAAGTTCCCCCAAAAACCTGTTAGGAGTACGTTTCAGGCAATTTAAAGTTGATTGGTAGTGACTTTTTTTTTGGTCCCTAACATTCATCGAGCTCTGGACTTAGTCATTCTTTTTCCGTTTCGGTAGTGACACTACCGAAACGAAAAGAAAAAAATGTTCCCCCAAAAACCTGTTAGGAGTACGTTTCAGGCAATTTAAAGTTGATTGGTAGTGACTTTTTTTTTGGTCCCTAACATTCATCGAGCTCAGGACTTAGTAATTCTTTTTCCGTTTCGGTAGTGACACTACCGAAACGAAAAAAAAAAAGTTCCCCCAAAAACCTGTTAGGAGTACGTTTCAGGCAATTTAAAGTTGATTGGTAGTGACTTTTTTTTTGGTCCCTAACATTCATCGAGCTCTGGACTTAGTAATTTTTTTTCCGTTTCGGTAGTGTCACTACCGAAACGAAATACGTTTCAGGCAATTTAAAGTTGATTGGTAGTGATTTTTTTTTTGGTCACTAACATTCATCGAGCTCAGGACTTAGTCATTCTTTTTCCGTTTCGGTAGTGACACTACCGAAACGAAAAGAACAAATTTTTCCCCCAAAAACCTGTTAGGAGTACGTTTCAGGCAATTTAAAGTTGATTGGTAGTGACTTTTTTTTTGGTCCCTAACATTCATCGAGCTCAGGACTTAGTAATTCTTTTTCCGTTTCGGTAGTGACACTACCGAAACAAAAAAAAAAATGTTCCCCCAAAAACCTGTTAGGAGTACGTTTCAGGCAATTTAAAGTTGATTGGTAGTGACTTTTTTTTTGGTCCCTAACATTCATCGAGCTCTGGACTCAGTAATTTTTTTCCGTTTCGGTAGTGACACTACCGAAACGAAAAAAAAATTGTTCCCCCAAAAACCTGTTAGGAGTACGTTTCAGGCAATTTAAAGTTGATTGGTAGTGACTTTTTTTTGGTCCCTAACATTCATCGAGCTTTGGACTTTGTAATTTTTTTTCCGTTTCGGTAGTGACACAATGGTGTCACTACCGAAACGAAAAAAAAATGTTCCCCCAAAAACCTGTTAGGAGTACGTTTCAGGCAATTTAAAGTTGATTGGTAGTGATTTTTTTTTTGGTCACTAACATTCATCGAGCTCAGGACTTAGTCATTCTTTTTCCGTTTCGGTAGTGACACTACCGAAACGAAAAGAAAAAAATGTTCCCCCAAAAACCTGTTAGGAGTACGTTTCAGGCAATTTAAAGTTGATTGGTAGTGACTTTTTTTTTGGTCCCTAACATTCATCGAGCTCAGGACTTAGTAATTCTTTTTCCGTTTCGGTAGTGACAATACCGAAACGAAAAAAAAAAATTCCCCCAAAAACCTGTTAGGAGTACGTTTCAGGCAATTTAAAGTTGATTGGTAGTGACTTTTTTTTTGGTCCCTAACATTCATCGAGCTCTGGACTTAGTCATTCTTTTTCCGTTTCGGTAGTGACACTACCGAAACGAAAAGAAAAAAATGTTCCCCCAAAAACCTGTTAGGAGTACGTTTCAGGCAATTTAAAGTTGATTGGTAGTGACTTTTTTTTTGGTCCCTAACATTCATCGAGCTCAGGACTTAGTAATTCTTTTTCCGTTTCGGTAGTGACACTACCGAAACGAAAAAAAAAAAGTTCCCCCAAAAACCTGTTAGGAGTACGTTTCAGGCAATTTAAAGTTGATTGGTAGTGACTTTTTTTTTGGTCCCTAACATTCATCGAGCTCTGGACTTAGTAATTTTTTTCCGTTTCGGAAGTGACACTACCGAAACGGAAAAAAAATTGTTCCCCCAAAAACCTGTTAGGAGTACGTTTCAGGCAATTTAAAGTTGATTGGTAGTGACTTTTTTTTTGGTCCCTAACATTCATCGAGCTCTGGACTTAGTCATTCTTTTTCCGTTTCGGTAGTGACACTACCGAAACGAAAAGAAAAAAATGTTCCCCCAAAAACCTGTTAGGAGTACGTTTCAGGCAATTTAAAGTTGATTGGTAGTGACTTTTTTTTTGGTCCCTAACATTCATCGAGCTCAGGACTTAGTAATTTTTTTCCGTTTCGGAAGTGACACTACCGAAACGAAAAAAAAATTGTTCCCCCAAAAACCTGTTAGGAGTACGTTTCAGGCAATTTAAAGTTGATTGGTAGTGACTTTTTTTTTGGTCCCTAACATTCATCGAGCTCTGGACTTAGTAATTTTTTTTCCGTTTCGGCAGTGACACTACCGAAACGAAAAGAAAAAATAATGTTCCCCCAAAAACCTGTTAGGAGTACGTTTCAGGCAATTTAAAGTTGATTGGTAGTGATTTTTTTTTTGGTTCCTAACATTCATCGAGCTCTGGACTTAGTAATTTTTTTTCCGTTTCGGTAGTGACACTACCGAAACGAAAAAAAAATTGTTCCCCCAAAAACCTGTTAGGATTACGTTTCAGGCAATTTAAAGTTGATTGGTAGTGACTTTTATTTGGTCCCTAACATTCATCGAGCTTTGGACTTTGTAATTTTTTTCCATTTCGGTAGTGACACTACCGAAACGGAAAAAAAAATGTTCTCCAAAAACCTGTTAGGAGTACGTTTCAGGCAATTTAAAGTTGATTGGTGGTGACTTTTTTTTTGGTCCCTAACATTCATCGAGCTCTGGACTTAGTAATTTTTTTTCCGTTTCGGTAGTGACACAATGGTGTCACTACCGAAACGGAAAAAAAAATGTTCCCCCAAAAACCTGTTAGGAGTACGTTTCAGGCAATTTAATGTTGATTGGTAGTGACTTTTCTTTTGGTCCCTAACATTCATCGAGCTCTGGACTAAGTAATTTTTTTTTCCGTTTCGGTAGTGACACTACCAAAACGAAAAAAAAATTGTTCCCCCAAAAACCTGTCAGGAGTACGTTTCAGGCAATTTAAAGTTGATTGGTAGTGACTTTTTTTTTGGTCCCTAACATTCATCGAGCTCAGGACTTAGTAATTCTTTTTCCGTTTCGGTAGTGACACTACCGAAACGAAAAAAAAAAAGTTCCCCCAAAAACCTGTTAGGAGTACGTTTCAGGCAATTTAAAGTTGATTGGTAGTGACTTTTTTTTTGGTCCCTAACATTCATCGAGCTCTGGACTTAGTAATTTTTTTTCCGTTTCGGTAGTGTCACTACCGAAACGAAATACGTTTCAGGCAATTTAAAGTTGATTGGTAGTGATTTTTTTTTTGGTCACTAACATTCATCGAGCTCAGGACTTAGTCATTCTTTTTCCGTTTCGGTAGTGACACTACCGAAACGAAAAGAACAAATTTTTCCCCCAAAAACCTGTTAGGAGTACGTTTCAGGCAATTTAAAGTTGATTGGTAGTGACTTTTTTTTTGGTCTCTAACATTCATCGAGCTCAGGACTTAGTCATTCTTTTTCCGTTTCGGTAGTGACACTACCGAAACGAAAAGAAAAAAATGTTCACCCAAAAACCTGTTAGGAGTACGTTTCAGGCAATTTAAAGTTGATTGGTAGTGACTTTTTTTTTGGTCCCTAACATTCATCGAGCTCAGGACTTAGTAATTCTTTTTCCGTTTCGGTAGTGACACTACCGAAACGAAAAAAAAAAAGTTCCCCCAAAAACCTGTTAGGAGTACGTTTCAGGCAATTTAAAGTTGATTGGTAGTGACTTTTTTTTTGGTCCCTAACATTCATCGAGCTCTGGACTTAGTAATTTTTTTTCCGTTTCGGTAGTGTCACTACCGAAACGAAATACGTTTCAGGCAATTTAAAGTTGATTGGTAGTGATTTTTTTTTTGGTCACTAACATTCATCGAGCTCAGGACTTAGTCATTCTTTTTCCGTTTCGGTAGTGACACTACCGAAACGAAAAGAACAAATTTTTCCCCCAAAAACCTGTTAGGAGTACGTTTCAGGCAATTTAAAGTTGATTGGTAGTGACTTTTTTTTTGGTCCCTAACATTCATCGAGCTCAGGACTTAGTAATTCTTTTTCCGTTTCGGTAGTGACACTACCGAAACGAAAAAAAAATTGTTCCCCCAAAAACCTGTTAGGAGTACGTTTCAGGCAATTTAAAGTTGATTGGTAGTGACTTTTTTTTTGTCCCTAACATTCATCGAGCTTTGGACTTTGTAATTTTTTTTCCGTTTCGGTAGTGACACAATGGTGTCACTACCGAAACGAAAAAAAAATGTTCCCCCAAAAACCTGTTAGGAGTACGTTTCAGGCAATTTAAAGTTGATTGGTAGTGATTTTTTTTTTGGTCACTAACATTCATCGAGCTCAGGACTTAGTCATTCTTTTTCCGTTTCGGTAGTGACACTACCGAAACGAAAAGAAAAAAATGTTCCCCCAAAAACCTGTTAGGAGTACGTTTCAGGCAATTTAAAGTTGATTGGTAGTGACTTTTTTTTTGGTCCCTAACATTCATCGAGCTCAGGACTTAGTAATTCTTTTTCCGTTTCGGTAGTGACAATACCGAAACGAAAAAAAAAAAGTTCCCCCAAAAACCTGTTAGGAGTACGTTTCAGGCAATTTAAAGTTGATTGGTAGTGACTTTTTTTTTGGTCCCTAACATTCATCGAGCTCTGGACTTAGTCATTCTTTTTCCGTTTCGGTAGTGACACTACCGAAACGAAAAGAAAAAAATGTTCCCCCAAAAACCTGTTAGGAGTACGTTTCAGGCAATTTAAAGTTGATTGGTAGTGACTTTTTTTTTGGTCCCTAACATTCATCGAGCTCAGGACTTAGTAATTCTTTTTCCGTTTCGGTAGTGACACTACCGAAACGAAAAAAAAAAAGTTCCCCCAAAAACCTGTTAGGAGTACGTTTCAGGCAATTTAAAGTTGATTGGTAGTGACTTTTTTTTGGTCCCTAACATTCATCGAGCTTTGGACTTTGTAATTTTTTTTCCGTTTCGGTAGTGACACAATGGTGTCACTACCGAAACGAAAAAAAAATGTTCCCCCAAAAACCTGTTAGGAGTACGTTTCAGGCAATTTAAAGTTGATTGGTAGTGATTTTTTTTTTGGTCACTAACATTCATCGAGCTCAGGACTTAGTCATTCTTTTTCCGTTTCGGTAGTGACACTACCGAAACGAAAAAAAAAATGTTCCCCCAAAAACCTGTTAGGAGTACGTTTCAGGCAATTTAAAGTTGATTGGTAGTGACTTTTTTTTGGTCCCTAACATTCATCGAGCTTTGGACTTTGTAATTTTTTTTCCGTTTCGGTAGTGACACAATGGTGTCACTACCGAAACGAAAAAAAAATGTCCCCCAAAAACCTGTTAGGAGTACGTTTCAGGCAATTTAAAGTTGATTGGTAGTGATTTTTTTTTTGGTCACTAACATTCATCGAGCTCAGGACTTAGTCATTCTTTTTCCGTTTCGGTAGTGACACTACCGAAACGAAAAGAAAAAAATGTTCCCCCAAAAACCTGTTAGGAGTACGTTTCAGGCAATTTAAAGTTGATTGGTAGTGACTTTTTTTTTGGTCCCTAACATTCATCGAGCTCAGGACTTAGTAATTCTTTTTCCGTTTCGGTAGTGACACTACCGAAACGAAAAAAAAAAAGTTCCCCCAAAAACCTGTTAGGAGTACGTTTCAGGCAATTTAAAGTTGATTGGTAGTGACTTTTTTTTTGGTCCCTAACATTCATCGAGCTCTGGACTTAGTAATTTTTTTTCCGTTTCGGTAGTGTCACTACCGAAACGAAATACGTTTCAGGCAATTTAAAGTTGATTGGTAGTGATTTTTTTTTTGGTCACTAACATTCATCGAGCTCAGGACTTAGTCATTCTTTTTCCGTTTCGGTAGTGACACTACCGAAACGAAAAGAACAAATTTTTCCCCCAAAAACCTTTTAGGAGTACGTTTCAGGCAATTTAAAGTTGATTGGTAGTGACTTTTTTTTTGGTCTCTAACATTCATCGAGCTCAGGACTTAGTAATTCTTTTTCCGTTTCGGTAGTGACACTACCGAAACGAAAAAAAAAATGTTCCCCCAAAAACCTGTTAGGAGTACGTTTCAGGCAATTTAAAGTTGATTGGTAGTGACTTTTTTTTTGGTCCCTAACATTCATCGAGCTCTGGACTTAGTAATTTTTTTCCGTTTCGGTAGTGACACTACCGAAACGAAAAAAAAAAAGTTCCCCCAAAAACCTGTTAGGAGTACGTTTCAGGCAATTTAAAGTTGATTGGTAGTGACTTTTTTTTTGGTCCCTAACATTCATCGAGCTCTGGACTTAGTAATTTTTTTTCCGTTTCGGTAGTGTCACTACCGAAACGAAATACGTTTCAGGCAATTTAAAGTTGATTGGTAGTGATTTTTTTTTTTGGTCACTAACATTCATCGAGCTCAGGACTTAGTCATTCTTTTTCCGTTTCGGTAGTGACACTACCGAAACGAAAAGAACAAATTTTTCCCCCAAAAACCTGTTAGGAGTACGTTTCAGGCAATTTAAAGTTGATTGGTAGTGATTTTTTTTTTGGTTCCTAACATTCATCGAGCTCTGGACTTAGTAATTTTTTTTCCGTTTCGGTAGTGACACTACCGAAACGAAAAAAAAATTGTTCCCCCAAAAACCTGTTAGGATTACGTTTCAGGCAATTTAAAGTTGATTGGTAGTGACTTTTATTTGGTCCCTAACATTCATCGAGCTTTGGACTTTGTAATTTTTTTCCGTTTCGGTAGTGACACTACCGAAACGGAAAAAAAAATGTTCTCCAAAAACCTGTTAGGAGTACGTTTCAGGCAATTTAAAGTTGATTGGTGGTGACTTTTTTTTTGGTCCCTAACATTCATCGAGCTCTGGACTTAGTAATTTTTTTTCCGTTTCGGTAGTGACACAATGGTGTCACTACCGAAACGGAAAAAAAAATGTTCCCCCAAAAACCTGTTAGGAGTACGTTTCAGGCAATCTAATGTTGATTGGTAGTGACTTTTCTTTTGGTCCCTAACATTCATCGAGCTCTGGACTAAGTAATTTTTTTTTCCGTTTCGGTAGTGACACTACCAAAACGAAAAAAAAATTGTTCCCCCAAAAACCTGTCAGGAGTACGTTTCAGGCAATTTAAAGTTGATTGGTAGTGACTTTTTTTTTGGTCCCTAACATTCATCGAGCTCAGGACTTAGTAATTCTTTTTCCGTTTCGGTAGTGACACTACCGAAACGAAAAAAAAAAAGTTCCCCCAAAAACCTGTTAGGAGTACGTTTCAGGCAATTTAAAGTTGATTGGTAGTGACTTTTTTTTTGGTCCCTAACATTCATCGAGCTCTGGACTTAGTAATTTTTTTTCCGTTTCGGTAGTGTCACTACCGAAACGAAATACGTTTCAGGCAATTTAAAGTTGATTGGTAGTGATTTTTTTTTTGGTCACTAACATTCATCGAGCTCAGGACTTAGTCATTCTTTTTCCGTTTCGGTAGTGACACTACCGAAACGAAAAGAACAAATTTTTCCCCCAAAAACCTGTTAGGAGTACGTTTCAGGCAATTTAAAGTTGATTGGTAGTGACTTTTTTTTTGGTCTCTAACATTCATCGAGCTCAGGACTTAGTCATTCTTTTTCCGTTTCGGTAGTGACACTACCGAAACGAAAAGAAAAAAATGTTCACCCAAAAACCTGTTAGGAGTACGTTTCAGGCAATTTAAAGTTGATTGGTAGTGACTTTTTTTTTGGTCCCTAACATTCATCGAGCTCAGGACTTAGTAATTCTTTTTCCGTTTCGGTAGTGACACTACCGAAACGAAAAAAAAAAAGTTCCCCCAAAAACCTGTTAGGAGTACGTTTCAGGCAATTTAAAGTTGATTGGTAGTGACTTTTTTTTTGGTCCCTAACATTCATCGAGCTCTGGACTTAGTAATTTTTTTTCCGTTTCGGTAGTGTCACTACCGAAACGAAATACGTTTCAGGCAATTTAAAGTTGATTGGTAGTGATTTTTTTTTTGGTCACTAACATTCATCGAGCTCAGGACTTAGTCATTCTTTTTCCGTTTCGGTAGTGACACTACCGAAACGAAAAGAACAAATTTTTCCCCCAAAAACCTGTTAGGAGTACGTTTCAGGCAATTTAAAGTTGATTGGTAGTGACTTTTTTTTTGGTCCCTAACATTCATCGAGCTCAGGACTTAGTAATTCTTTTTCCGTTTCGGTAGTGACACTACCGAAACGAAAAAAAAATTGTTCCCCCAAAAACCTGTTAGGAGTACGTTTCAGGCAATTTAAAGTTGATTGGTAGTGACTTTTTTTTGGTCCCTAACATTCATCGAGCTTTGGACTTTGTAATTTTTTTTCCGTTTCGGTAGTGACACAATGGTGTCACTACCGAAACGAAAAAAAAATGTTCCCCCAAAAACCTGTTAGGAGTACGTTTCAGGCAATTTAAAGTTGATTGGTAGTGATTTTTTTTTTGGTCACTAACATTCATCGAGCTCAGGACTTAGTCATTCTTTTTCCGTTTCGGTAGTGACACTACCGAAACGAAAAGAAAAAAATGTTCCCCCAAAAACCTGTTAGGAGTACGTTTCAGGCAATTTAAAGTTGATTGGTAGTGATTTTTTTTTTGGTCACTAACATTCATCGAGCTCAGGACTTAGTCATTCTTTTTCCGTTTCGGTAGTGACAATACCGAAACGAAAAAAAAAAAGTTCCCCCAAAAACCTGTTAGGAGTACGTTTCAGGCAATTTAAAGTTGATTGGTAGTGACTTTTTTTTTGGTCCCTAACATTCATCGAGCTCTGGACTTAGTCATTCTTTTTCCGTTTCGGTAGTGACACTACCGAAACGAAAAGAAAAAAATGTTCCCCCAAAAACCTGTTAGGAGTACGTTTCAGGCAATTTAAAGTTGATTGGTAGTGACTTTTTTTTTGGTCCCTAACATTCATCGAGCTCAGGACTTAGTAAATCTTTTTCCGTTTCGGTAGTGACACTACCGAAACGAAAAAAAAAAAGTTCCCCCAAAAACCTGTTAGGAGTACGTTTCAGGCAATTTAAAGTTGATTGGTAGTGACTTTTTTTTGGTCCCTAACATTCATCGAGCTTTGGACTTTGTAATTTTTTTTCCGTTTCGGTAGTGACACAATGGTGTCACTACCGAAACGAAAAAAAAATGTTCCCCCAAAAACCTGTTAGGAGTACGTTTCAGGCAATTTAAAGTTGATTGGTAGTGATTTTTTTTTTGGTCACTAACATTCATCGAGCTCAGGACTTAGTCATTCTTTTTCCGTTTCGGTAGTGACACTACCGAAACGAAAAAAAAAATGTTCCCCCAAAAACCTGTTAGGAGTACGTTTCAGGCAATTTAAAGTTGATTGGTAGTGACTTTTTTTTGGTCCCTAACATTCATCGAGCTTTGGACTTTGTAATTTTTTTTCCGTTTCGGTAGTGACACAATGGTGTCACTACCGAAACGAAAAAAAAATTTCCCCCAAAAACCTGTTAGGAGTACGTTTCAGGCAATTTAAAGTTGATTGGTAGTGATTTTTTTTTTGGTCACTAACATTCATCGAGCTCAGGACTTAGTCATTCTTTTTCCGTTTCGGTAGTGACACTACCGAAACGAAAAGAAAAAAATGTTCCCCCAAAAACCTGTTAGGAGTACGTTTCAGGCAATTTAAAGTTGATTGGTAGTGACTTTTTTTTTGGTCCCTAACATTCATCGAGCTCAGGACTTAGTAATTCTTTTTCCGTTTCGGTAGTGACACTACCGAAACGAAAAAAAAAAAGTTCCCCCAAAAACCTGTTAGGACTACGTTTCAGGCAATTTAAAGTTGATTGGTAGTGACTTTTTTTTTGGTCCCTAACATTCATCGAGCTCTGGACTTAGTAATTTTTTTTCCGTTTCGGTAGTGTCACTACCGAAACGAAATACGTTTCAGGCAATTTAAAGTTGATTGGTAGTGATTTTTTTTTTGGTCACTAACATTCATCGAGCTCAGGACTTAGTCATTCTTTTTCCGTTTCGGTAGTGACACTACCGAAACGAAAAGAACAAATTTTTCCCCCAAAAACCTTTTAGGAGTACGTTTCAGGCAATTTAAAGTTGATTGGTAGTGATTTTTTTTTTGGTCTCTAACATTCATCGAGCTCAGGACTTAGTAATTCTTTTTCCGTTTCGGTAGTGACACTACCGAAACGAAAAAAAAAATGTTCCCCCAAAAACCTGTTAGGAGTACGTTTCAGGCAATTTAAAGTTGATTGGTAGTGACTTTTTTTTTGGTCCCTAACATTCATCGAGCTCTGGACTTAGTAATTTTTTTCCGTTTCGGTAGTGACACTACCGAAACGAAAAAAAAAAAGTTCCCCCAAAAACCTGTTAGGAGTACGTTTCAGGCAATTTAAAGTTGATTGGTAGTGACTTTTTTTTTGGTCCCTAACATTCATCGAGCTCTGGACTTAGTAATTTTTTTTCCGTTTCGGTAGTGACACTACCGAAACGAAAAGAACAAATTTTTCCCCCAAAAACCTTTTAGGAGTACGTTTCAGGCAATTTAAAGTTGATTGGTAGTGATTTTTTTTTTTGGTCACTAACATTCATCGAGCTCAGGACTTAGTCATTCTTTTTCCGTTTCGGTAGTGACACTACCGAAACGAAAAGAACAAATTTTTCCCCCAAAAACCTGTTAGGAGTACGTTTCAGGCAATTGAAAGTTGATTGGTAGTGACTTTTTTTTGGTCCCTAACATTCATCGAGCTTTGGACTTTGTAATTTTTTTTCCGTTTCGGTAGTGACACAATGGTGTCACTACCGAGACGAAAAAAAAATGTCCCCCAAAAACCTGTTAGGAGTACGTTTCAGGCAATTTAAAGTTGATTGGTAGTGATTTTTTTTTTGGTCACTAACATTCATCGAGCTCAGGACTTAGTCATTCTTTTTCCGTTTCGGTAGTGACACTACCGAAACGAAAAGAACAAATTTTTCCCCCAAAAACCTGTTAGGAGTACGTTTCAGGCAATTTAAAGTTGATTGGTAGTGACTTTTTTTTTGGTCCCTAACATTCATCGAGCTCAGGACTTAGTAATTCTTTTTCCGTTTCGGTAGTGACACTACCGAAACGAAAAAAAAAAAGGTTCCCCCAAAAACCTGTTAGGAGTACGTTTCAGGCAATTTAAAGTTGATTGGTAGTGACTTTTTTTTGGTCCCTAACATTCATCGAGCTTTGGACTTTGTAATTTTTTTTCCGTTTCGGTAGTGACACAATGGTGTCACTACCGAAACGAAAAAAAAATGTTCCCCCAAAAACCTGTTAGGAGTACGTTTCAGGCAATTTAAAGTTGATTGGTAGTGATTTTTTTTTTGGTCACTAACATTCATCGAGCTCAGGACTTAGTCATTCTTTTTCCGTTTCGGTAGTGACACTACCGAAACGAAAAAAAAAATGTTCCCCCAAAAACCTGTTAGGAGTACGTTTCAGGCAATTTAAAGTTGATTGGTAGTGACTTTTTTTTGGTCCCTAACATTCATCGAGCTTTGGACTTTGTAATTTTTTTTCCGTTTCGGTAGTGACACAATGGTGTCACTACCGAAACGAAAAAAAAATTTCCCCCAAAAACCTGTTAGGAGTACGTTTCAGGCAATTTAAAGTTGATTGGTAGTGATTTTTTTTTTGGTCACTAACATTCATCGAGCTCAGGACTTAGTCATTCTTTTTCCGTTTCGGTAGTGACACTACCGAAACGAAAAGAAAAAAATGTTCCCCCAAAAACCTGTTAGGAGTACGTTTCAGGCAATTTAAAGTTGATTGGTAGTGACTTTTTTTTTGGTCCCTAACATTCATCGAGCTCAGGACTTAGTAATTCTTTTTCCGTTTCGGTAGTGACACTACCGAAACGAAAAAAAAAAAGTTCCCCCAAAAACCTGTTAGGAGTACGTTTCAGGCAATTTAAAGTTGATTGGTAGTGACTTTTTTTTTGGTCCCTAACATTCATCGAGCTCTGGACTTAGTAATTTTTTTTCCGTTTCGGTAGTGTCACTACCGAAACGAAATACGTTTCAGGCAATTTAAAGTTGATTGGTAGTGATTTTTTTTTTGGTCACTAACATTCATCGAGCTCAGGACTTAGTCATTCTTTTTCCGTTTCGGTAGTGACACTACCGAAACGAAAAGAACAAATTTTTCCCCCAAAAACCTTTTAGGAGTACGTTTCAGGCAATTTAAAGTTGATTGGTAGTGACTTTTTTTTTGGTCTCTAACATTCATCGAGCTCAGGACTTAGTAATTCTTTTTCCGTTTCGGTAGTGACACTACCGAAACGAAAAAAAAAATGTTCCCCCAAAAACCTGTTAGGAGTACGTTTCAGGCAATTTAAAGTTGATTGGTAGTGACTTTTTTTTTGGTCCCTAACATTCATCGAGCTCTGGACTTAGTAATTTTTTTCCGTTTCGGTAGTGACACTACCGAAACGAAAAAAAAATTGTTCCCCCAAAAACCTGTTAGGAGTACGTTTCAGGCAATTTAAAGTTGATTGGTAGTGACTTTTTTTTGGTCCCTAACATTCATCGAGCTTTGGACTTTGTAATTTTTTTTCCGTTTCGGTAGTGACACAATGGTGTCACTACCGAAACGAAAAAAAAATGTTCCCCCAAAAACCTGTTAGGAGTACGTTTCAGGCAATTTAAAGTTGATTGGTAGTGATTTTTTTTTTGGTCACTAACATTCATCGAGCTCAGGACTTAGTCATTCTTTTTCCGTTTCGGTAGTGACACTACCGAAACGAAAAGAAAAAAATGTTCACCCAAAAACCTGTTAGGAGTACGTTTCAGGCAATTTAAAGTTGATTGGTAGTGACTTTTTTTTTGGTCCCTAACATTCATCGAGCTCAGGACTTAGTAATTCTTTTTCCGTTTCGGTAGTGACACTACCGAAACGAAAAAAAAAAAGTTCCCCCAAAAACCTGTTAGGAGTACGTTTCAGGCAATTTAAAGTTGATTGGTAGTGACTTTTTTTTTGGTCCCTAACATTCATCGAGCTCTGGACTTAGTAATTTTTTTTCCGTTTCGGTAGTGACACAATGGTGTCACTACCGAAACGGAAAAAAAAATGTTCCCCCAAAAACCTGTTAGGAGTACGTTTCAGGCAATTTAATGTTGATTGGTAGTGACTTTTCTTTTGGTCCCTAACATTCATCGAGCTCTGGACTAAGTAATTTTTTTTTCCGTTTCGGTAGTGACACTACCAAAACGAAAAAAAAATTGTTCCCCCAAAAACCTGTCAGGAGTACGTTTCAGGCAATTTAAAGTTGATTGGTAGTGACTTTTTTTTTGGTCCCTAACATTCATCGAGCTCAGGACTTAGTAATTCTTTTTCCGTTTCGGTAGTGACACTACCGAAACGAAAAAAAAAAAGTTCCCCCAAAAACCTGTTAGGAGTACGTTTCAGGCAATTTAAAGTTGATTGGTAGTGACTTTTTTTTTGGTCCCTAACATTCATCGAGCTCTGGACTTAGTAATTTTTTTTCCGTTTCGGTAGTGTCACTACCGAAACGAAATACGTTTCAGGCAATTTAAAGTTGATTGGTAGTGATTTTTTTTTTGGTCACTAACATTCATCGAGCTCAGGACTTAGTCATTCTTTTTCCGTTTCGGTAGTGACACTACCGAAACGAAAAGAACAAATTTTTCCCCCAAAAACCTGTTAGGAGTACGTTTCAGGCAATTTAAAGTTGATTGGTAGTGACTTTTTTTTTGGTCTCTAACATTCATCGAGCTCAGGACTTAGTCATTCTTTTTCCGTTTCGGTAGTGACACTACCGAAACGAAAAGAAAAAAATGTTCACCCAAAAACCTGTTAGGAGTACGTTTCAGGCAATTTAAAGTTGATTGGTAGTGACTTTTTTTTTGGTCCCTAACATTCATCGAGCTCAGGACTTAGTAATTCTTTTTCCGTTTCGGTAGTGACACTACCGAAACGAAAAAAAAAAAGTTCCCCCAAAAACCTGTTAGGAGTACGTTTCAGGCAATTTAAAGTTGATTGGTAGTGACTTTTTTTTTGGTCCCTAACATTCATCGAGCTCTGGACTTAGTAATTTTTTTTCCGTTTCGGTAGTGTCACTACCGAAACGAAATACGTTTCAGGCAATTTAAAGTTGATTGGTAGTGATTTTTTTTTTGGTCACTAACATTCATCGAGCTCAGGACTTAGTCATTCTTTTTCCGTTTCGGTAGTGACACTACCGAAACGAAAAGAACAAATTTTTCCCCCAAAAACCTTTTAGGAGTACGTTTCAGGCAATTTAAAGTTGATTGGTAGTGACTTTTTTTTTGGTCTCTAACATTCATCGAGCTCAGGACTTAGTAATTCTTTTTCCGTTTCGGTAGTGACACTACCGAAACGAAAAAAAAAATGTTCCCCCAAAAACCTGTTAGGAGTACGTTTCAGGCAATTTAAAGTTGATTGGTAGTGACTTTTTTTTTGGTCCCTAACATTCATCGAGCTCTGGACTTAGTAATTTTTTTCCGTTTCGGTAGTGACACTACCGAAACGAAAAAAAAATTGTTCCCCCAAAAACCTGTTAGGAGTACGTTTCAGGCAATTTAAAGTTGATTGGTAGTGACTTTTTTTTGGTCCCTAACATTCATCGAGCTTTGGACTTTGTAATTTTTTTTCCGTTTCGGTAGTGACACAATGGTGTCACTACCGAAACGAAAAAAAAATGTTCCCCCAAAAACCTGTTAGGAGTACGTTTCAGGCAATTTAAAGTTGATTGGTAGTGATTTTTTTTTTGGTCACTAACATTCATCGAGCTCAGGACTTAGTCATTCTTTTTCCGTTTCGGTAGTGACACTACCGAAACGAAAAGAAAAAAATGTTCACCCAAAAACCTGTTAGGAGTACGTTTCAGGCAATTTAAAGTTGATTGGTAGTGACTTTTTTTTTGGTCCCTAACATTCATCGAGCTCAGGACTTAGTAATTCTTTTTCCGTTTCGGTAGTGACACTACCGAAACGAAAAAAAAAAAGTTCCCCCAAAAACCTGTTAGGAGTACGTTTCAGGCAATTTAAAGTTGATTGGTAGTGACTTTTTTTTTGGTCCCTAACATTCATCGAGCTCTGGACTTAGTAATTTTTTTTCCGTTTCGGTAGTGACACAATGGTGTCACTACCGAAACGGAAAAAAAAATGTTCCCCCAAAAACCTGTTAGGAGTACGTTTCAGGCAATTTAATGTTGATTGGTAGTGACTTTTCTTTTGGTCCCTAACATTCATCGAGCTCTGGACTAAGTAATTTTTTTTTCCGTTTCGGTAGTGACACTACCAAAACGAAAAAAAAATTGTTCCCCCAAAAACCTGTCAGGAGTACGTTTCAGGCAATTTAAAGTTGATTGGTAGTGACTTTTTTTTTGGTCCCTAACATTCATCGAGCTCAGGACTTAGTAATTCTTTTTCCGTTTCGGTAGTGACACTACCGAAACGAAAAAAAAAAAGTTCCCCCAAAAACCTGTTAGGAGTACGTTTCAGGCAATTTAAAGTTGATTGGTAGTGACTTTTTTTTTGGTCCCTAACATTCATCGAGCTCTGGACTTAGTAATTTTTTTTCCGTTTCGGTAGTGTCACTACCGAAACGAAATACGTTTCAGGCAATTTAAAGTTGATTGGTAGTGATTTTTTTTTTGGTCACTAACATTCATCGAGCTCAGGACTTAGTCATTCTTTTTCCGTTTCGGTAGTGACACTACCGAAACGAAAAGAACAAATTTTTCCCCCAAAAACCTGTTAGGAGTACGTTTCAGGCAATTTAAAGTTGATTGGTAGTGACTTTTTTT
Source organism: Gymnoscopelus microlampas (assembly GCF_963454915.1). Lineage (NCBI taxonomy): Eukaryota > Metazoa > Chordata > Actinopteri > Myctophiformes > Myctophidae > Gymnoscopelus > Gymnoscopelus microlampas. The sequence continues at coordinate 4,764,102 of NC_139941.1, forward strand.
TTGGTCTCTAACATTCATCGAGCTCAGGACTTAGTCATTCTTTTTCCGTTTCGGTAGTGACACTACCGAAACGAAAAGAAAAAAATGTTCACCCAAAAACCTGTTAGGAGTACGTTTCAGGCAATTTAAAGTTGATTGGTAGTGACTTTTTTTTTGGTCCCTAACATTCATCGAGCTCAGGACTTAGTAATTCTTTTTCCGTTTCGGTAGTGACACTACCGAAACGAAAAAAAAAAAGTTCCCCCAAAAACCTGTTAGGAGTACGTTTCAGGCAATTTAAAGTTGATTGGTAGTGACTTTTTTTTTGGTCCCTAACATTCATCGAGCTCTGGACTTAGTAATTTTTTTTCCGTTTCGGTAGTGTCACTACCGAAACGAAATACGTTTCAGGCAATTTAAAGTTGATTGGTAGTGATTTTTTTTTTGGTCACTAACATTCATCGAGCTCAGGACTTAGTCATTCTTTTTCCGTTTCGGTAGTGACACTACCGAAACGAAAAGAACAAATTTTTCCCCCAAAAACCTTTTAGGAGTACGTTTCAGGCAATTTAAAGTTGATTGGTAGTGACTTTTTTTTTGGTCTCTAACATTCATCGAGCTCAGGACTTAGTAATTCTTTTTCCGTTTCGGTAGTGACACTACCGAAACGAAAAAAAAAATGTTCCCCCAAAAACCTGTTAGGAGTACGTTTCAGGCAATTTAAAGTTGATTGGTAGTGACTTTTTTTTTGGTCCCTAACATTCATCGAGCTCTGGACTTAGTAATTTTTTTCCGTTTCGGTAGTGACACTACCGAAACGAAAAAAAAATTGTTCCCCCAAAAACCTGTTAGGAGTACGTTTCAGGCAATTTAAAGTTGATTGGTAGTGACTTTTTTTTGGTCCCTAACATTCATCGAGCTTTGGACTTTGTAATTTTTTTTCCGTTTCGGTAGTGACACAATGGTGTCACTACCGAAACGAAAAAAAAATGTTCCCCCAAAAACCTGTTAGGAGTACGTTTCAGGCAATTTAAAGTTGATTGGTAGTGATTTTTTTTTTGGTCACTAACATTCATCGAGCTCAGGACTTAGTCATTCTTTTTCCGTTTCGGTAGTGACACTACCGAAACGAAAAGAAAAAAATGTTCACCCAAAAACCTGTTAGGAGTACGTTTCAGGCAATTTAAAGTTGATTGGTAGTGACTTTTTTTTTGGTCCCTAACATTCATCGAGCTCAGGACTTAGTAATTCTTTTTCCGTTTCGGTAGTGACACTACCGAAACGAAAAAAAAAAAGTTCCCCCAAAAACCTGTTAGGAGTACGTTTCAGGCAATTTAAAGTTGATTGGTAGTGACTTTTTTTTTGGTCCCTAACATTCATCGAGCTCTGGACTTAGTAATTTTTTTTCCGTTTCGGTAGTGACACAATGGTGTCACTACCGAAACGGAAAAAAAAATGTTCCCCCAAAAACCTGTTAGGAGTACGTTTCAGGCAATTTAATGTTGATTGGTAGTGACTTTTCTTTTGGTCCCTAACATTCATCGAGCTCTGGACTAAGTAATTTTTTTTTCCGTTTCGGTAGTGACACTACCAAAACGAAAAAAAAATTGTTCCCCCAAAAACCTGTCAGGAGTACGTTTCAGGCAATTTAAAGTTGATTGGTAGTGACTTTTTTTTTGGTCCCTAACATTCATCGAGCTCAGGACTTAGTAATTCTTTTTCCGTTTCGGTAGTGACACTACCGAAACGAAAAAAAAAAAGTTCCCCCAAAAACCTGTTAGGAGTACGTTTCAGGCAATTTAAAGTTGATTGGTAGTGACTTTTTTTTTGGTCCCTAACATTCATCGAGCTCTGGACTTAGTAATTTTTTTTCCGTTTCGGTAGTGTCACTACCGAAACGAAATACGTTTCAGGCAATTTAAAGTTGATTGGTAGTGATTTTTTTTTTGGTCACTAACATTCATCGAGCTCAGGACTTAGTCATTCTTTTTCCGTTTCGGTAGTGACACTACCGAAACGAAAAGAACAAATTTTTCCCCCAAAAACCTGTTAGGAGTACGTTTCAGGCAATTTAAAGTTGATTGGTAGTGACTTTTTTTTTGGTCTCTAACATTCATCGAGCTCAGGACTTAGTCATTCTTTTTCCGTTTCGGTAGTGACACTACCGAAACGAAAAGAAAAAAATGTTCACCCAAAAACCTGTTAGGAGTACGTTTCAGGCAATTTAAAGTTGATTGGTAGTGACTTTTTTTTTGGTCCCTAACATTCATCGAGCTCAGGACTTAGTAATTCTTTTTCCGTTTCGGTAGTGACACTACCGAAACGAAAAAAAAAAAGTTCCCCCAAAAACCTGTTAGGAGTACGTTTCAGGCAATTTAAAGTTGATTGGTAGTGACTTTTTTTTTGGTCCCTAACATTCATCGAGCTCTGGACTTAGTAATTTTTTTTCCGTTTCGGTAGTGTCACTACCGAAACGAAATACGTTTCAGGCAATTTAAAGTTGATTGGTAGTGATTTTTTTTTTGGTCACTAACATTCATCGAGCTCAGGACTTAGTCATTCTTTTTCCGTTTCGGTAGTGACACTACCGAAACGAAAAGAACAATTTTTTCCCCCAAAAACCTGTTAGGAGTACGTTTCAGGCAATTTAAAGTTGATTGGTAGTGACTTTTTTTTTGGTCCCTAACATTCATCGAGCTCAGGACTTAGTAATTCTTTTTCCGTTTCGGTAGTGACACTACCGAAACGAAAAAAAAATTGTTCCCCCAAAAACCTGTTAGGAGTACGTTTCAGGCAATTTAAAGTTGATTGGTAGTGACTTTTTTTTGGTCCCTAACATTCATCGAGCTTTGGACTTTGTAATTTTTTTTCCGTTTCGGTAGTGACACAATGGTGTCACTACCGAAACGAAAAAAAAATGTTCCCCCAAAAACCTGTTAGGAGTACGTTTCAGGCAATTTAAAGTTGATTGGTAGTGATTTTTTTTTTGGTCACTAACATTCATCGAGCTCAGGACTTAGTCATTCTTTTTCCGTTTCGGTAGTGACACTACCGAAACGAAAAGAAAAAAATGTTCCCCCAAAAACCTGTTAGGAGTACGTTTCAGGCAATTTAAAGTTGATTGGTAGTGACTTTTTTTTTGGTCCCTAACATTCATCGAGCTCAGGACTTAGTAATTCTTTTTCCGTTTCGGTAGTGACAATACCGAAACGAAAAAAAAAAAGTTCCCCCAAAAACCTGTTAGGAGTACGTTTCAGGCAATTTAAAGTTGATTGGTAGTGACTTTTTTTTTGGTCCCTAACATTCATCGAGCTCTGGACTTAGTCATTCTTTTTCCGTTTCGGTAGTGACACTACCGAAACGAAAAGAAAAAAATGTTCCCCCAAAAACCTGTTAGGAGTACGTTTCAGGCAATTTAAAGTTGATTGGTAGTGACTTTTTTTTTGGTCCCTAACATTCATCGAGCTCAGGACTTAGTAATTCTTTTTCCGTTTCGGTAGTGACACTACCGAAACGAAAAAAAAAAAGTTCCCCCAAAAACCTGTTAGGAGTACGTTTCAGGCAATTTAAAGTTGATTGGTAGTGACTTTTTTTTGGTCCCTAACATTCATCGAGCTTTGGACTTTGTAATTTTTTTTCCGTTTCGGTAGTGACACAATGGTGTCACTACCGAAACGAAAAAAAAATGTTCCCCCAAAAACCTGTTAGGAGTACGTTTCAGGCAATTTAAAGTTGATTGGTAGTGATTTTTTTTTTGGTCACTAACATTCATCGAGCTCAGGACTTAGTCATTCTTTTTCCGTTTCGGTAGTGACACTACCGAAACGAAAAGAAAAAAATGTTCACCCAAAAACCTGTTAGGAGTACGTTTCAGGCAATTTAAAGTTGATTGGTAGTGACTTTTTTTTTGGTCCCTAACATTCATCGAGCTCAGGACTTAGTAATTCTTTTTCCGTTTCGGTAGTGACACTACCGAAACGAAAAAAAAAAAGTTCCCCCAAAAACCTGTTAGGAGTACGTTTCAGGCAATTTAAAGTTGATTGGTAGTGACTTTTTTTTTGGTCCCTAACATTCATCGAGCTCTGGACTTAGTAATTTTTTTTCCGTTTCGGTAGTGACACAATGGTGTCACTACCGAAACGGAAAAAAAAATGTTCCCCCAAAAACCTGTTAGGAGTACGTTTCAGGCAATTTAATGTTGATTGGTAGTGACTTTTCTTTTGGTCCCTAACATTCATCGAGCTCTGGACTAAGTAATTTTTTTTTCCGTTTCGGTAGTGACACTACCAAAACGAAAAAAAAATTGTTCCCCCAAAAACCTGTCAGGAGTACGTTTCAGGCAATTTAAAGTTGATTGGTAGTGACTTTTTTTTTGGTCCCTAACATTCATCGAGCTCAGGACTTAGTAATTCTTTTTCCGTTTCGGTAGTGACACTACCGAAACGAAAAAAAAAAAGTTCCCCCAAAAACCTGTTAGGAGTACGTTTCAGGCAATTTAAAGTTGATTGGTAGTGACTTTTTTTTTGGTCCCTAACATTCATCGAGCTCTGGACTTAGTAATTTTTTTTCCGTTTCGGTAGTGTCACTACCGAAACGAAATACGTTTCAGGCAATTTAAAGTTGATTGGTAGTGATTTTTTTTTTGGTCACTAACATTCATCGAGCTCAGGACTTAGTCATTCTTTTTCCGTTTCGGTAGTGACACTACCGAAACGAAAAGAACAAATTTTTCCCCCAAAAACCTGTTAGGAGTACGTTTCAGGCAATTTAAAGTTGATTGGTAGTGACTTTTTTTTTGGTCTCTAACATTCATCGAGCTCAGGACTTAGTCATTCTTTTTCCGTTTCGGTAGTGACACTACCGAAACGAAAAGAAAAAAATGTTCACCCAAAAACCTGTTAGGAGTACGTTTCAGGCAATTTAAAGTTGATTGGTAGTGACTTTTTTTTTGGTCCCTAACATTCATCGAGCTCAGGACTTAGTAATTCTTTTTCCGTTTCGGTAGTGACACTACCGAAACGAAAAAAAAAAAGTTCCCCCAAAAACCTGTTAGGAGTACGTTTCAGGCAATTTAAAGTTGATTGGTAGTGACTTTTTTTTTGGTCCCTAACATTCATCGAGCTCTGGACTTAGTAATTTTTTTTCCGTTTCGGTAGTGTCACTACCGAAACGAAATACGTTTCAGGCAATTTAAAGTTGATTGGTAGTGATTTTTTTTTTGGTCACTAACATTCATCGAGCTCAGGACTTAGTCATTCTTTTTCCGTTTCGGTAGTGACACTACCGAAACGAAAAGAACAAATTTTTCCCCCAAAAACCTGTTAGGAGTACGTTTCAGGCAATTTAAAGTTGATTGGTAGTGACTTTTTTTTTGGTCCCTAACATTCATCGAGCTCAGGACTTAGTAATTCTTTTTCCGTTTCGGTAGTGACACTACCGAAACGAAAAAAAAATTGTTCCCCCAAAAACCTGTTAGGAGTACGTTTCAGGCAATTTAAAGTTGATTGGTAGTGACTTTTTTTTGGTCCCTAACATTCATCGAGCTTTGGACTTTGTAATTTTTTTTCCGTTTCGGTAGTGACACAATGGTGTCACTACCGAAACGAAAAAAAAATGTTCCCCCAAAAACCTGTTAGGAGTACGTTTCAGGCAATTTAAAGTTGATTGGTAGTGATTTTTTTTTTGGTCACTAACATTCATCGAGCTCAGGACTTAGTCATTCTTTTTCCGTTTCGGTAGTGACACTACCGAAACGAAAAGAAAAAAATGTTCCCCCAAAAACCTGTTAGGAGTACGTTTCAGGCAATTTAAAGTTGATTGGTAGTGACTTTTTTTTTGGTCCCTAACATTCATCGAGCTCAGGACTTAGTAATTCTTTTTCCGTTTCGGTAGTGACAATACCGAAACGAAAAAAAAAAAGTTCCCCCAAAAACCTGTTAGGAGTACGTTTCAGGCAATTTAAAGTTGATTGGTAGTGACTTTTTTTTTGGTCCCTAACATTCATCGAGCTCTGGACTTAGTCATTCTTTTTCCGTTTCGGTAGTGACACTACCGAAACGAAAAGAAAAAAATGTTCCCCCAAAAACCTGTTAGGAGTACGTTTCAGGCAATTTAAAGTTGATTGGTAGTGACTTTTTTTTTGGTCCCTAACATTCATCGAGCTCAGGACTTAGTAATTCTTTTTCCGTTTCGGTAGTGACACTACCGAAACGAAAAAAAAAAAGTTCCCCCAAAAACCTGTTAGGAGTACGTTTCAGGCAATTTAAAGTTGATTGGTAGTGACTTTTTTTTGGTCCCTAACATTCATCGAGCTTTGGACTTTGTAATTTTTTTTCCGTTTCGGTAGTGACACAATGGTGTCACTACCGAAACGAAAAAAAAATGTTCCCCCAAAAACCTGTTAGGAGTACGTTTCAGGCAATTTAAAGTTGATTGGTAGTGATTTTTTTTTTGGTCACTAACATTCATCGAGCTCAGGACTTAGTCATTCTTTTTCCGTTTCGGTAGTGACACTACCGAAACGAAAAAAAAAATGTTCCCCCAAAAACCTGTTAGGAGTACGTTTCAGGCAATTTAAAGTTGATTGGTAGTGACTTTTTTTTGGTCCCTAACATTCATCGAGCTTTGGACTTTGTAATTTTTTTTCCGTTTCGGTAGTGACACAATGGTGTCACTACCGAAACGAAAAAAAAATTTCCCCCAAAAACCTGTTAGGAGTACGTTTCAGGCAATTTAAAGTTGATTGGTAGTGATTTTTTTTTTGGTCACTAACATTCATCGAGCTCAGGACTTAGTCATTCTTTTTCCGTTTCGGTAGTGACACTACCGAAACGAAAAGAAAAAAATGTTCCCCCAAAAACCTGTTAGGAGTACGTTTCAGGCAATTTAAAGTTGATTGGTAGTGACTTTTTTTTTGGTCCCTAACATTCATCGAGCTCAGGACTTAGTAATTCTTTTTCCGTTTCGGTAGTGACACTACCGAAACGAAAAAAAAAAAGTTCCCCCAAAAACCTGTTAGGAGTACGTTTCAGGCAATTTAAAGTTGATTGGTAGTGACTTTTTTTTTGGTCCCTAACATTCATCGAGCTCTGGACTTAGTAATTTTTTTTCCGTTTCGGTAGTGTCACTACCGAAACGAAATACGTTTCAGGCAATTTAAAGTTGATTGGTAGTGATTTTTTTTTTGGTCACTAACATTCATCGAGCTCAGGACTTAGTCATTCTTTTTCCGTTTCGGTAGTGACACTACCGAAACGAAAAGAACAAATTTTTCCCCCAAAAACCTTTTAGGAGTACGTTTCAGGCAATTTAAAGTTGATTGGTAGTGACTTTTTTTTTGGTCTCTAACATTCATCGAGCTCAGGACTTAGTAATTCTTTTTCCGTTTCGGTAGTGACACTACCGAAACGAAAAAAAAAATGTTCCCCCAAAAACCTGTTAGGAGTACGTTTCAGGCAATTTAAAGTTGATTGGTAGTGACTTTTTTTTTGGTCCCTAACATTCATCGAGCTCTGGACTTAGTAATTTTTTTCCGTTTCGGTAGTGACACTACCGAAACGAAAAAAAAAAAGTTCCCCCAAAAACCTGTTAGGAGTACGTTTCAGGCAATTTAAAGTTGATTGGTAGTGACTTTTTTTTTGGTCCCTAACATTCATCGAGCTCTGGACTTAGTAATTTTTTTTCCGTTTCGGTAGTGTCACTACCGAAACGAAATACTTTTCACGCAATTTAAAGTTGATTGGTAGTGATTTTTTTTTTTGGTCACTAACATTCATCGAGCTCAGGACTTAGTCATTCTTTTTCCGTTTCGGTAGTGACACTACCGAAACGAAAAGAACAAATTTTTCCCCCAAAAACCTGTTAGGAGTACGTTTCAGGCAATTGAAAGTTGATTGGTAGTGACTTTTTTTTGGTCCCTAACATTCATCGAGCTTTGGACTTTGTAATTTTTTTTCCGTTTCGGTAGTGACACAATGGTGTCACTACCGAGACGAAAAAAAAATGTCCCCCAAAAACCTGTTAGGAGTACGTTTCAGGCAATTTAAAGTTGATTGGTAGTGATTTTTTTTTTGGTCACTAACATTCATCGAGCTCAGGACTTAGTCATTCTTTTTCCGTTTCGGTAGTGACACTACCGAAACGAAAAGAACAAATTTTTCCCCCAAAAACCTGTTAGGAGTACGTTTCAGGCAATTTAAAGTTGATTGGTAGTGACTTTTTTTTTGGTCCCTAACATTCATCGAGCTCAGGACTTAGTAATTCTTTTTCCGTTTCGGTAGTGACACTACCGAAACGAAAAAAAAAAAGTTCCCCCAAAAACCTGCTAGGAGTACGTTTCAGGCAATTTAAAGTTGATTGGTAGTGACTTTTTTTTGGTCCCTAACATTCATCGAGCTTTGGACTTTGTAATTTTTTTTCCGTTTCGGTAGTGACACAATGGTGTCACTACCGAAACGAAAAAAAAATGTTCCCCCAAAAACCTGTTAGGAGTACGTTTCAGGCAATTTAAAGTTGATTGGTAGTGATTTTTTTTTTGGTCACTAACATTCATCGAGCTCAGGACTTAGTCATTCTTTTTCCGTTTCGGTAGTGACACTACCGAAACGAAAAAAAAAATGTTCCCCCAAAAACCTGTTAGGAGTACGTTTCAGGCAATTTAAAGTTGATTGGTAGTGACTTTTTTTTGGTCCCTAACATTCATCGAGCTTTGGACTTTGTAATTTTTTTTCCGTTTCGGTAGTGACACAATGGTGTCACTACCGAAACGAAAAAAAATTTTCCCCCAAAAACCTGTTAGGAGTACGTTTCAGGCAATTTAAAGTTGATTGGTAGTGATTTTTTTTTTGGTCACTAACATTCATCGAGCTCAGGACTTAGTCATTCTTTTTCCGTTTCGGTAGTGACACTACCGAAACGAAAAGAAAAAAATGTTCCCCCAAAAACCTGTTAGGAGTACGTTTCAGGCAATTTAAAGTTGATTGGTAGTGACTTTTTTTTTGGTCCCTAACATTCATCGAGCTCAGGACTTAGTAATTCTTTTTCCGTTTCGGTAGTGACACTACCGAAACGAAAAAAAAAAAGTTCCCCCACAAACCTGTTAGGAGTACGTTTCAGGCAATTTAAAGTTGATTGGTAGTGACTTTTTTTTTGGTCCCTAACATTCATCGAGCTCTGGACTTAGTAATTTTTTTTCCGTTTCGGTAGTGTCACTACCGAAACGAAATACGTTTCAGGCAATTTAAAGTTGATTGGTAGTGATTTTTTTTTTGGTCACTAACATTCATCGAGCTCAGGACTTAGTCATTCTTTTTCCGTTTCGGTAGTGACACTACCGAAACGAAAAGAACAAATTTTTCCCCCAAAAACCTTTTAGGAGTACGTTTCAGGCAATTTAAAGTTGATTGGTAGTGACTTTTTTTTTGGTCTCTAACATTCATCGAGCTCAGGACTTAGTAATTCTTTTTCCGTTTCGGTAGTGACACTACCGAAACGAAAAAAAAAATGTTCCCCCAAAAACCTGTTAGGAGTACGTTTCAGGCAATTTAAAGTTGATTGGTAGTGACTTTTTTTTTGGTCCCTAACATTCATCGAGCTCTGGACTTAGTAATTTTTTTCCGTTTCGGTAGTGACACTACCGAAACGAAAAAAAAATTGTTCCCCCAAAAACCTGTTAGGAGTACGTTTCAGGCAATTTAAAGTTGATTGGTAGTGACTTTTTTTTGGTCCCTAACATTCATCGAGCTTTGGACTTTGTAATTTTTTTTCCGTTTCGGTAGTGACACAATGGTGTCACTACCGAAACGAAAAAAAAATGTTCCCCCAAAAACCTGTTAGGAGTACGTTTCAGGCAATTTAAAGTTGATTGGTAGTGATTTTTTTTTTGGTCACTAACATTCATCGAGCTCAGGACTTAGTCATTCTTTTTCCGTTTCGGTAGTGACACTACCGAAACGAAAAGAAAAAAATGTTCACCCAAAAACCTGTTAGGAGTACGTTTCAGGCAATTTAAAGTTGATTGGTAGTGACTTTTTTTTTGGTCCCTAACATTCATCGAGCTCAGGACTTAGTAATTCTTTTTCCGTTTCGGTAGTGACACTACCGAAACGAAAAAAAAAAAGTTCCCCCAAAAACCTGTTAGGAGTACGTTTCAGGCAATTTAAAGTTGATTGGTAGTGACTTTTTTTTTGGTCCCTAACATTCATCGAGCTCTGGACTTAGTAATTTTTTTTCCGTTTCGGTAGTGTCACTACCGAAACGAAATACGTTTCAGGCAATTTAAAGTTGATTGGTAGTGATTTTTTTTTTGGTCACTAACATTCATCGAGCTCAGGACTTAGTCATTCTTTTTCCGTTTCGGTAGTGACACTACCGAAACGAAAAGAACAAATTTTTCCCCCAAAAACCTGTTAGGAGTACGTTTCAGGCAATTTAAAGTTGATTGGTAGTGACTTTTTTTTGGTCCCTAACATTCATCGAGCTTTGGACTTTGTAATTTTTTTTCCGTTTCGGTAGTGACACAATGGTGTCACTACCGAAACGAAAAAAAATTTTCCCCCAAAAACCTGTTAGGAGTACGTTTCAGGCAATTTAAAGTTGATTGGTAGTGATTTTTTTTTTGGTCATTAACATTCATCGAGCTCAGGACTTAGTCATTCTTTTTCCGTTTCGGTAGTGACACTACCGAAACGAAAAGAAAAAAATGTTCCCCCAAAAACCTGTTAGGAGTACGTTTCAGGCAATTTAAAGTTGATTGGTAGTGACTTTTTTTTTGGTCCCTAACATTCATCGAGCTCAGGACTTAGTAATTCTTTTTCCGTTTCGGTAGTGACACTACCGAAACGAAAAAAAAAAAGTTCCCCCAAAAACCTGTTAGGAGTACGTTTCAGGCAATTTAAAGTTGATTGGTAGTGACTTTTTTTTTGGTCCCTAACATTCATCGAGCTCTGGACTTAGTAATTTTTTTTCCGTTTCGGTAGTGTCACTACCGAAACGAAATACGTTTCAGGCAATTTAAAGTTGATTGGTAGTGATTTTTTTTTTGGTCACTAACATTCATCGAGCTCAGGACTTAGTCATTCTTTTTCCGTTTCGGTAGTGACACTACCGAAACGAAAAGAACAAATTTTTCCCCCAAAAACCTGTTAGGAGTACGTTTCAGGCAATTTAAAGTTGATTGGTAGTGATTTTTTTTTTGGTCACTAACATTCATCGAGCTCAGGACTTAGTCATTCTTTTTCCGTTTCGGTAGTGACACTACCGAAACGAAAAGAAAAAAATGTTCACCCAAAAACCTGTTAGGAGTACGTTTCAGGCAATTTAAAGTTGATTGGTAGTGACTTTTTTTTTGGTCCCTAACATTCATCGAGCTCAGGACTTAGTAATTCTTTTTCCGTTTCGGTAGTGACACTACCGAAACGAAAAAAAAAAAGTTCCCCCAAAAACCTGTTAGGAGTACGTTTCAGGCAATTTAAAGTTGATTGGTAGTGACTTTTTTTTTGGTCCCTAACATTCATCGAGCTCTGGACTTAGTAATTTTTTTTCCGTTTCGGTAGTGTCACTACCGAAACGAAATACGTTTCAGGCAATTTAAAGTTGATTGGTAGTGATTTTTTTTTTGGTCACTAACATTCATCGAGCTCAGGACTTAGTCATTCTTTTTCCGTTTCGGTAGTGACACTACCGAAACGAAAAGAACAAATTTTTCCCCCAAAAACCTGTTAGGAGTACGTTTTAGGCAATTTAAAGTTGATTGGTAGTGACTTTTTTTTTGGTCCCTAACATTCATCGAGCTCAGGACTTAGTAATTCTTTTTCCGTTTCGGTAGTGACACTACCGAAACAAAAAAAAAAATGTTCCCCCAAAAACCTGTTAGGAGTACGTTTCAGGCAATTTAAAGTTGATTGGTAGTGACTTTTTTTTTGGTCCCTAACATTCATCGAGCTCTGGACTCAGTAATTTTTTTCCGTTTCGGTAGTGACACTACCGAAACGAAAAAAAAATTGTTCCCCCAAAAACCTGTTAGGAGTACGTTTCAGGCAATTTAAAGTTGATTGGTAGTGACTTTTTTTTGGTCCCTAACATTCATCGAGCTTTGGACTTTGTAATTTTTTTTCCGTTTCGGTAGTGACACAATGGTGTCACTACCGAAACGAAAAAAAAATGTTCCCCCAAAAACCTGTTAGGAGTACGTTTCAGGCAATTTAAAGTTGATTGGTAGTGATTTTTTTTTTGGTCACTAACATTCATCGAGCTCAGGACTTAGTCATTCTTTTTCCGTTTCGGTAGTGACACTACCGAAACGAAAAGAAAAAAATGTTCCCCCAAAAACCTGTTAGGAGTACGTTTCAGGCAATTTAAAGTTGATTGGTAGTGACTTTTTTTTTGGTCCCTAACATTCATCGAGCTCAGGACTTAGTAATTCTTTTTCCGTTTCGGTAGTGACAATACCGAAACGAAAAAAAAAAAGTTCCCCCAAAAACCTGTTAGGAGTACGTTTCAGGCAATTTAAAGTTGATTGGTAGTGACTTTTTTTTTGGTCCCTAACATTCATCGAGCTCTGGACTTAGTCATTCTTTTTCCGTTTCGGTAGTGACACTACCGAAACGAAAAGAAAAAAATGTTCCCCCAAAAACCTGTTAGGAGTACGTTTCAGGCAATTTAAAGTTGATTGGTAGTGACTTTTTTTTTGGTCCCTAACATTCATCGAGCTCAGGACTTAGTAATTCTTTTTCCGTTTCGGTAGTGACACTACCGAAACGAAAAAAAAAAAGTTCCCCCAAAAACCTGTTAGGAGTACGTTTCAGGCAATTTAAAGTTGATTGGTAGTGACTTTTTTTTTGGTCCCTAACATTCATCGAGCTCTGGACTTAGTAATTTTTTTCCGTTTCGGAAGTGACACTACCGAAACGGAAAAAAAAATGTTCCCCCAAAAACCTGTTAGGAGTACGTTTCAGGCAATTTAAAGTTGATTGGTAGTGACTTTTTTTTTGGTCCCTAACATTCATCGAGCTCTGGACTTAGTCATTCTTTTTCCGTTTCGGTAGTGACACTACCGAAACGAAAAGAAAAAAATGTTCCCCCAAAAACCTGTTAGGAGTACGTTTCAGGCAATTTAAAGTTGATTGGTAGTGACTTTTTTTTTGGTCCCTAACATTCATCGAGCTCAGGACTTAGTAATTTTTTTCCGTTTCGGAAGTGACACTACCGAAACGAAAAAAAAATTGTTCCCCCAAAAACCTGTTAGGAGTACGTTTCAGGCAATTTAAAGTTGATTGGTAGTGACTTTTTTTTTGGTCCCTAACATTCATCGAGCTCTGGACTTAGTAATTTTTTTTCCGTTTCGGCAGTGACACTACCGAAACGAAAAGAAAAAATAATGTTCCCCCAAAAACCTGTTAGGAGTACGTTTCAGGCAATTTAAAGTTGATTGGTAGTGATTTTTTTTTTGGTTCCTAACATTCATCGAGCTCTGGACTTAGTAATTTTTTTTCCGTTTCGGTAGTGACACTACCGAAACGAAAAAAAAATTGTTCCCCCAAAAACCTGTTAGGATTACGTTTCAGGCAATTTAAAGTTGATTGGTAGTGACTTTTATTTGGTCCCTAACATTCATCGAGCTTTGGACTTTGTAATTTTTTTCCGTTTCGGTAGTGACACTACCGAAACGGAAAAAAAAATGTTCTCCAAAAACCTGTTAGGAGTACGTTTCAGGCAATTTAAAGTTGATTGGTGGTGACTTTTTTTTTGGTCCCTAACATTCATCGAGCTCTGGACTTAGTAATTTTTTTTCCGTTTCGGTAGTGACACAATGGTGTCACTACCGAAACGGAAAAAAAAATGTTCCCCCAAAAACCTGTTAGGAGTACGTTTCAGGCAATTTAATGTTGATTGGTAGTGACTTTTCTTTTGGTCCCTAACATTCATCGAGCTCTGGACTAAGTAATTTTTTTTTCCGTTTCGGTAGTGACACTACCAAAACGAAAAAAAAATTGTTCCCCCAAAAACCTGTTAGGAGTACGTTTCAGGCAATTTAAAGTTGATTGGTAGTGACTTTTTTTTTGGTCCCTAACATTCATCGAGCTCAGGACTTAGTAATTCTTTTTCCGTTTCGGTAGTGACACTACCGAAACGAAAAAAAAAAAGTTCCCCCAAAAACCTGTTAGGAGTACGTTTCAGGCAATTTAAAGTTGATTGGTAGTGACTTTTTTTTTGGTCACTAACATTCATCGAGCTCAGGACTTAGTCATTCTTTTTCCGTTTCGGTAGTGACACTACCGAAACGAAAAGAACAAATTTTTCCCCCAAAAACCTGTTAGGAGTACGTTTCAGGCAATTTAAAGTTGATTGGTAGTGACTTTTTTTTTGGTCCCTAACATTCATCGAGCTCAGGACTTAGTAATTCTTTTTCCGTTTCGGTAGTGACACTACCGAAACGAAAAAAAAATTGTTCCCCCAAAAACCTGTTAGGAGTACGTTTCAGGCAATTTAAAGTTGATTGGTAGTGACTTTTTTTTGGTCCCTAACATTCATCGAGCTTTGGACTTTGTAATTTTTTTTCCGTTTCGGTAGTGACACAATGGTGTCACTACCGAAACGAAAAAAAAATGTTCCCCCAAAAACCTGTTAGGAGTACGTTTCAGGCAATTTAAAGTTGATTGGTAGTGATTTTTTTTTTGGTCACTAACATTCATCGAGCTCAGGACTTAGTCATTCTTTTTCCGTTTCGGTAGTGACACTACCGAAACGAAAAGAAAAAAATGTTCCCCCAAAAACCTGTTAGGAGTACGTTTCAGGCAATTTAAAGTTGATTGGTAGTGACTTTTTTTTTGGTCCCTAACATTCATCGAGCTCAGGACTTAGTAATTCTTTTTCCGTTTCGGTAGTGACACTACCGAAACGAAAAAAAAAAAGTTCCCCCAAAAACCTGTTAGGAGTACGTTTCAGGCAATTTAAAGTTGATTGGTAGTGACTTTTTTTTTGGTCCCTAACATTCATCGAGCTCTGGACTTAGTAATTTTTTTCCGTTTCGGAAGTGACACTACCGAAACGAAAAAAAAATTGTTCCCCCAAAAACCTGTTAGGAGTACGTTTCAGGCAATTTAAAGTTGATTGGTAGTGACTTTTTTTTTGGTCCCTAACATTCATCGAGCTCTGGACTTAGTCATTCTTTTTCCGTTTCGGTAGTGACACTACCGAAACGAAAAGAAAAAAATGTTCCCCCAAAAACCTGTTAGGAGTACGTTTCAGGCAATTTAAAGTTGATTGGTAGTGACTTTTTTTTTGGTCCCTAACATTCATCGAGCTCAGGACTTAGTAATTTTTTTCCGTTTCGGAAGTGACACTACCGAAACGAAAAAAAAATTGTTCCCCCAAAAACCTGTTAGGAGTACGTTTCAGGCAATTTAAAGTTGATTGGTAGTGACTTTTTTTTTGGTCCCTAACATTCATCGAGCTCTGGACTTAGTAATTTTTTTTCCGTTTCGGCAGTGACACTACCGAAACGAAAAGAAAAAATAATGTTCCCCCAAAAACCTGTTAGGAGTACGTTTCAGGCAATTTAAAGTTGATTGGTAGTGATTTTTTTTTTGGTTCCTAACATTCATCGAGCTCTGGACTTAGTAATTTTTTTTCCGTTTCGGTAGTGACACTACCGAAACGAAAAAAAAATTGTTCCCCCAAAAACCTGTTAGGATTACGTTTCAGGCAATTTAAAGTTGATTGGTAGTGACTTTTATTTGGTCCCTAACATTCATCGAGCTTTGGACTTTGTAATTTTTTTCCGTTTCGGTAGTGACACTACCGAAACGGAAAAAAAAATGTTCTCCAAAAACCTGTTAGGAGTACGTTTCAGGCAATTTAAAGTTGATTGGTGGTGACTTTTTTTTTGGTCCCTAACATTCATCGAGCTCTGGACTTAGTAATTTTTTTTCCGTTTCGGTAGTGTCACTACCGAAACGAAATACGTTTCAGGCAATTTAAAGTTGATTGGTAGTGATTTTTTTTTTGGTCACTAACATTCATCGAGCTCAGGACTTAGTCATTCTTTTTCCGTTTCGGTAGTGACACTACCGAAACGAAAAGAACAAATTTTTCCCCCAAAAACCTGTTAGGAGTACGTTTCAGGCAATTTAAAGTTGATTGGTAGTGATTTTTTTTTTGGTCACTAACATTCATCGAGCTCAGGACTTAGTCATTCTTTTTCCGTTTCGGTAGTGACACTACCGAAACGAAAAGAAAAAAATGTTCACCCAAAAACCTGTTAGGAGTACGTTTCAGGCAATTTAAAGTTGATTGGTAGTGACTTTTTTTTTGGTCCCTAACATTCATCGAGCTCAGGACTTAGTAATTCTTTTTCCGTTTCGGTAGTGACACTACCGAAACGAAAAAAAAAAGGTTCCCCCAAAAACCTGTTAGGAGTACGTTTCAGGCAATTTAAAGTTGATTGGTAGTGACTTTTTTTTTGGTCCCTAACATTCATCGAGCTCTGGACTTAGTAATTTTTTTTCCGTTTCGGTAGTGTCACTACCGAAACGAAATACGTTTCAGGCAATTTAAAGTTGATTGGTAGTGATTTTTTTTTTGGTCACTAACATTCATCGAGCTCAGGACTTAGTCATTCTTTTTCCGTTTCGGTAGTGACACTACCGAAACGAAAAGAACAAATTTTTCCCCAAAAAACCTGTTAGGAGTACGTTTCAGGCAATTTAAAGTTGATTGGTAGTGACTTTTTTTTTGGTCCCTAACATTCATCGAGCTCAGGACTTAGTAATTCTTTTTCCGTTTCGGTAGTGACACTACCGAAACAAAAAAAAAAATGTTCCCCCAAAAACCTGTTAGGAGTACGTTTCAGGCAATTTAAAGTTGATTGGTAGTGACTTTTTTTTTGGTCCCTAACATTCATCGAGCTCTGGACTCAGTAATTTTTTTCCGTTTCGGTAGTGACACTACCGAAACGAAAAAAAAATTGTTCCCCCAAAAACCTGTTAGGAGTACGTTTCAGGCAATTTAAAGTTGATTGGTAGTGACTTTTTTTTGGTCCCTAACATTCATCGAGCTTTGGACTTTGTAATTTTTTTTCCGTTTCGGTAGTGACACAATGGTGTCACTACCGAAACGAAAAAAAAATGTTCCCCCAAAAACCTGTTAGGAGTACGTTTCAGGCAATTTAAAGTTGATTGGTAGTGATTTTTTTTTTGGTCACTAACATTCATCGAGCTCAGGACTTAGTCATTCTTTTTCCGTTTCGGTAGTGACACTACCGAAACGAAAAGAAAAAAATGTTCCCCCAAAAACCTGTTAGGAGTACGTTTCAGGCAATTTAAAGTTGATTGGTAGTGACTTTTTTTTTGGTCCCTAACATTCATCGAGCTCAGGACTTAGTAATTCTTTTTCCGTTTCGGTAGTGACAATACCGAAACGAAAAAAAAAAAGTTCCCCCAAAAACCTGTTAGGAGTACGTTTCAGGCAATTTAAAGTTGATTGGTAGTGACTTTTTTTTTGGTCCCTAACATTCATCGAGCTCTGGACTTAGTCATTCTTTTTCCGTTTCGGTAGTGACACTACCGAAACGAAAAGAAAAAAATGTTCCCCCAAAAACCTGTTAGGAGTACGTTTCAGGCAATTTAAAGTTGATTGGTAGTGACTTTTTTTTTGGTCCCTAACATTCATCGAGCTCAGGACTTAGTAATTCTTTTTCCGTTTCGGTAGTGACACTACCGAAACGAAAAAAAAAAAGTTCCCCCAAAAACCTGTTAGGAGTACGTTTCAGGCAATTTAAAGTTGATTGGTAGTGACTTTTTTTTTGGTCCCTAACATTCATCGAGCTCTGGACTTAGTAATTTTTTTCCGTTTCGGAAGTGACACTACCGAAACGGAAAAAAAATTGTTCCCCCAAAAACCTGTTAGGAGTACGTTTCAGGCAATTTAAAGTTGATTGGTAGTGACTTTTTTTTTGGTCCCTAACATTCATCGAGCTCTGGACTTAGTCATTCTTTTTCCGTTTCGGTAGTGACACTACCGAAACGAAAAGAAAAAAATGTTCCCCCAAAAACCTGTTAGGAGTACGTTTCAGGCAATTTAAAGTTGATTGGTAGTGACTTTTTTTTTGGTCCCTAACATTCATCGAGCTCAGGACTTAGTAATTTTTTTCCGTTTCGGAAGTGACACTACCGAAACGAAAAAAAAATTGTTCCCCCAAAAACCTGTTAGGAGTACGTTTCAGGCAATTTAAAGTTGATTGGTAGTGACTTTTTTTTTGGTCCCTAACATTCATCGAGCTCTGGACTTAGTAATTTTTTTTCCGTTTCGGCAGTGACACTACCGAAACGAAAAGAAAAAATAATGTTCCCCCAAAAACCTGTTAGGAGTACGTTTCAGGCAATTTAAAGTTGATTGGTAGTGATTTTTTTTTTGGTTCCTAACATTCATCGAGCTCTGGACTTAGTAATTTTTTTTCCGTTTCGGTAGTGACACTACCGAAACGAAAAAAAAATTGTTCCCCCAAAAACCTGTTAGGATTACGTTTCAGGCAATTTAAAGTTGATTGGTAGTGACTTTTATTTGGTCCCTAACATTCATCGAGCTTTGGACTTTGTAATTTTTTTCCGTTTCGGTAGTGACACTACCGAAACGGAAAAAAAAATGTTCTCCAAAAACCTGTTAGGAGTACGTTTCAGGCAATTTAAAGTTGATTGGTGGTGACTTTTTTTTTGGTCCCTAACATTCATCGAGCTCTGGACTTAGTAATTTTTTTTCCGTTTCGGTAGTGACACAATGGTGTCACTACCGAAACGGAAAAAAAAATGTTCCCCCAAAAACCTGTTAGGAGTACGTTTCAGGCAATTTAATGTTGATTGGTAGTGACTTTTCTTTTGGTCCCTAACATTCATCGAGCTCTGGACTAAGTAATTTTTTTTTCCGTTTCGGTAGTGACACTACCAAAACGAAAAAAAAATTGTTCCCCCAAAAACCTGTTAGGAGTACGTTTCAGGCAATTTAAAGTTGATTGGTAGTGACTTTTTTTTTGGTCCCTAACATTCATCGAGCTCAGGACTTAGTAATTCTTTTTCCGTTTCGGTAGTGACACTACCGAAACGAAAAAAAAAAAGTTCCCCCAAAAACCTGTTAGGAGTACGTTTCAGGCAATTTAAAGTTGATTGGTAGTGACTTTTTTTTTGGTCCCTAACATTCATCGAGCTCTGGACTTAGTAATTTTTTTTCCGTTTCGGTAGTGTCAATACCGAAACGAAATACGTTTCAGGCAATTTAAAGTTGATTGGTAGTGATTTTTTTTTTGGTCACTAACATTCATCGAGCTCAGGACTTAGTCATTCTTTTTCCGTTTCGGTAGTGACACTACCGAAACGAAAAGAACAAATTTTTCCCCCAAAAACCTGTTAGGAGTACGTTTCAGGCAATTTAAAGTTGATTGGTAGTGACTTTTTTTTTGGAGTCTAACATTCATCAAGCTCAGGACTTAGTCATTCTTTTTCCGTTTCGGTAGTGACACTACCGAAACGAAAAGAAAAAAATGTTCACCCAAAAACCTGTTAGGAGTACGTTTCAGGCAATTTAAAGTTGATTGGTAGTGACTTTTTTTTTGGTCCCTAACATTCATCGAGCTCAGGACTTAGTAATTCTTTTTCCGTTTCGGTAGTGACACTACCGAAACGAAAAAAAAAAAGTTCCCCCAAAAACCTGTTAGGAGTACGTTTCAGGCAATTTAAAGTTGATTGGTAGTGACTTTTTTTTTGGTCCCTAACATTCATCGAGCTCTGGACTTAGTAATTTTTTTTCCGTTTCGGTAGTGTCACTACCGAAACGAAATACGTTTCAGGCAATTTAAAGTTGATTGGTAGTGATTTTTTTTTTGGTCACTAACATTCATCGAGCTCAGGACTTAGTCATTCTTTTTCCGTTTCGGTAGTGACACTACCGAAACGAAAAGAACAAATTTTTCCCCCAAAAACCTGTTAGGAGTACGTTTCAGGCAATTTAAAGTTGATTGGTAGTGACTTTTTTTTTGGTCCCTAACATTCATCGAGCTCAGGACTTAGTAATTCTTTTTCCGTTTCGGTAGTGACACTACCGAAACGAAAAAAAAATTGTTCCCCCAAAAACCTGTTAGGAGTACGTTTCAGGCAATTTAAAGTTGATTGGTAGTGACTTTTTTTTGGTCCCTAACATTCATCGAGCTTTGGACTTTGTAATTTTTTTTCCGTTTCGGTAGTGACACAATGGTGTCACTACCGAAACGAAAAAAAAATGTTCCCCCAAAAACCTGTTAGGAGTACGTTTCAGGCAATTTAAAGTTGATTGGTAGTGATTTTTTTTTTGGTCACTAACATTCATCGAGCTCAGGACTTAGTCATTCTTTTTCCGTTTCGGTAGTGACACTACCGAAACGAAAAGAAAAAAATGTTCCCCCAAAAACCTGTTAGGAGTACGTTTCAGGCAATTTAAAGTTGATTGGTAGTGACTTTTTTTTTGGTCCCTAACATTCATCGAGCTCAGGACTTAGTAATTCTTTTTCCGTTTCGGTAGTGACACTACCGAAACGAAAAAAAAAAAGTTCCCCCAAAAACCTGTTAGGAGTACGTTTCAGGCAATTTAAAGTTGATTGCACTGGGTGAAAAAGGTGATATACCTGGATACGTGGGCAAGGCATACACCCACCAAACATAAATGATTGGTGGAAGTATTTCAATGAATGTGGGAGAGGACTGTTTACCTAAAAATGCCTTTAAGATACCTGGATATGCGTCTCTCTTTTCTCTGCTAGGGAATCTCCCTTACATATGTAAATTAGAGGTTTGTTCAAACAATGGGAGGTGTGGGGTTCAGAGTGGGGGGGGGGCTCAGAGAGAGAGAGAGAGAGAGAGAGAGAGAGAGAGAGAGAGAGAGAGAGAGAGAGAGAGAGAGAGAGAGAGAGAGAGAGAGAGAGAGAGAGAGAGAAACAGTGAACCAAAGTTGCATTGTGACATTCAAGGAAAAGCTAATACAAATATTAAAAAAAAAAAAATGTGTTCTTAGGTCTTGCATAGGTGAGCAGTGTTAGTTTACAGAAAGGACATACTAATAAAGCATGACACAAACACACACACACACACACACACACACACACACACACACACACACACACACACACACACACACACACACACACACACACACACACACACACACACACACAGAGAGATCAGAGTGCAGTCTTGGGGCAAATATTGTACTTTTACTCCACTACAATTATTTGAAAACTTTAGCTACTAGTTACTTTGCAGATATAAATGATTACATTATAAAACATACATTAACCACTTTAGCCTTATTTTATACCTAGGCTATTTGAAAATAGCCTATCTACAAGCTCACAACGCGTCGTGTTGTGAGCTTGTAGATCGGCTATTTTCAAACATTTTAGTACTTGAACACATTTTGATACCAATACTTTTGTACTTTTACCAAGTACGTTTAAGGGTCATTAAATGGTTAAAATTATATCACAAACAAGGCTTACTTTATGTGTGTTTTCGTGTGTATTTTGGGGGGTAGAGATTTACATGCAGGCACAACATTTGCATGAAAGGTGTTGATGGGTTCAGTGGCCCTATTGTCTCAGGTCTCTCAGACAATAGGAGCTCCACCTCTATCACCATATTAACCACTTTAGCCCTATTTTATACATAGGCTATTTGAAAATAGCCAATCTACAAGCTTGTAGATCTGCCATTTTCAAACATTTTAATACTTTCACTTTTGGTACTTTAAGTATATTTTGATGCCAATACTTTTTTTAAACTTTTACTCAAGTAACATTTTGAACACAGGCCTTTTACTTGTTTTATTATGTTTATATTTTGTTTGTATTTTTATATTGTGGTATTGCTACTTTTATTTAAGTAAAATAACTGAGTACTTCTGCCATCACTGCCAAAAATACAGGTTACCACCAGTCATGTGGTTAATAAACTATTTAGTTTGTTTTCTAGTCTAGGCCCAGTAGTGCTCAAAAGAACAAAATGTAATGGACTTTTCTTGTAACAAGTAAGAGCATTTCTACATTACACTATTGATACTTTTACTTAAGTATAAAATGTCAGTTCTTTTTTTGTGCTTGTTGTTTAGTGCAAAGCATTAGTACCTCTACATAGTAACGTTTAACTTGTTAAAACTAACTAAACTAAGTAAATAGTTTATTTCCAATCTTTCTCTCTCTCTCTCTCTCTCTCTCTCTCTCTCTGACTGCCAACATTTAACATGCACATTCAAATGGTGGGGAGGGGAACATTTGTGTCTATCCAATCAGATGTGTCCAAACAGAGTTTTCAAACATTTGAACTGTTTGGGCGGTTGGGTGAATTCATTCTTCTCAACCATGTACTGCTGGCCTGTTGGTGTTTTTGGACTAGCTTTGTAAATGGTAAGCTGCTATTTTATCTAATTGTAAATCATTAGTAGGTTATACTGTTTATTGTATTTACTTTGATCAGTTCTCTACAGTCTGTTTGATCAGTTGTAGGCTAGTGTTCCTTTACCTGTATGAGTTCAGATTGTTTTAAAACATGTGGCCTAGTCAAGTAGCTAGTCAATTCATATGCCATGATTTAATTTGTCAGCATAATGCAGTATAGTAAAATACACAGACTTTATACATTTTAGTAACTAAAGTTGGATTGCTTTGTAGTTTGTCTTTACTGTGGCTATATTGAATACAATGGCAAAGCATTGCTTCATCCCACTAACCCCTAAAATGATATTTGCAGGGAGAATTCCATTGATTTCCCCACTGTTGACGAGGAAGTTTTATAAGGTACTACACACCCACACTCTTCATTTAACTTTTTTTTGTGCACTCCTGTTTCAGTTGAAGTTTTCTGAGTTGTAATTGCTGTTATATTATTTTACAGTTGTTGGCACCCAGCGGTACATGTGTGAGGACCTTTCGGAGTTTTAACAGGTAATCTCCAGAATAAATTGCAATTTGCAGGACAATGGCTTGGTTTTCAGCAGAAGATTCAGCAGACAGTCAGCAGGCAATACACACACACACACACACACACACACACACACACACACACACACACACACACACACACACACACACACACACACACACACACACACACACACACACACACACACACACACACACACACACACACACACACACACACACAGTAGTGTGGTAGAGTGTGGTAATTGTATTAACATTGTTGTGTTCCGGTTTCAGTGGTTTTGTGGTTTAATTGTAATTCTTTTTTTCTTCTTCTGTTTTTCTTCAAGGCTTCAAGGACTGCCATTTTGGATCTTCAGCCCTCCAGCAGTCCAAAGTTCAGGAGATCATCTCCAAAAAGGACACAGAGCAACTCCAAAGATGGACTTCCATTTTGGATCTTCAGCCCTCCAGCAGGAAGAAGTTCACAAGATCATCTCCAGGACCTTGTACCAAACGCTGTGTTCTCCAGGACCCAATGCTTGACGACAAAGAGCTTGAGGACTATGTTTTTAGTGCAAACATTTTAACTCAAATCTTTGCTTCTGGGGTCCCTGGAACAAAATATATTTCTTTATTTTCTGTATTTCTTCCTGTGGATTATACCAGGGACACATGACTTGGATTTAGCTCTTCCTTGGACCCAGCCACCGTGGATTACATGAGTAGCCTACAAGTGACTTTGTTTTCCTTTTCCCGTTATTTTTCTTTGCTCTTCTTCATGTCACTACTTGCTGACTATATGTCAGTCTATGTGCATTATGCGGTCGACACACACTGACATTTTGCACCGTAATCCTGTGTATAACGCACTGACTTTTAACTTTTTTTTCCAAGCACCTTAACTAACGTCCATAAGTATATCATGCACAGTATACATTGCTGCTATGTTCATGCACATATCTTATCTCAGGTACTAGTGTGAGTATATAGACACAAATTTCACCCACTTTTTTTAATTAAACCTGTGATGTGACAATAAACCTGATTCTGATTCAGAATATTTGAATATATATTTTTTAGAGTGAACATTTTTAACTCAAATCTTTGCTTCTGGGTCCCTGGAACAAAATACTTTTCTTTGAAACAGTTTACCTTATCTGTGTGCTCCTGTTCCATTGTTTTGTATACATTTATTTTTCTTGATCAATAAACATAATTACATGAGTTCTGCCTATGTGTTTTTCTATATTGTTTGTGTGTGTGGATATATATATATATATATATATATATATATATATATATATATATATATATATATATAAATTAGTGCAGGTAGTGGGGGGGAACTATAAACCACCCCTCCCATTGGGGGTGGGGGGGGGGGGGGGGCAAGCCACAGCCCCTGGGGGGGGGGGGGGCTTTAAACCACCCTTCCCACTGAGGGGGGGGGGGGGTATAAACTAGGGGGTTTATACAAGAATTAGCATGCAGAATGTGGGGTGGGTGGGTGGGGTTATAAGCCACAGCTTCCAATCAAATGTAGTTTTCTGCACATGCTCAGAAGTGGTTGGGGTGGAAGGGTGAGAGGGGTGGGAGGGGTGGGTGTGTGAGGTCCTTGCTGGCAGACATGCAAATGAAGGTCTCAGAAATGGTACATACACCTGAATATGTGGGAGGTATGTGGGAGGTGGTACATTAATGAATGAGGGCAGCATACACACACATACTCCCTTAAGTATCAGGGGTATGCCTGAGGGATACCCTCCCAAAATCATTGCTTTTCACCCAGTGTTGGTAGTGACTTTTTTTTTGGTCCCTAACATTCATCGAGCTCTGGACTTAGTAATTTTTTTCCGTTTCGGAAGTGACACTACCGAAACGAAAAAAAAATTGTTCCCCCAAAAACCTGTTAGGAGTACGTTTCAGGCAATTTAAAGTTGATTGGTAGTGACTTTTTTTTTGGTCCCTAACATTCATCGAGCTCTGGACTTAGTCATTCTTTTTCCGTTTCGGTAGTGACACTACCGAAACGAAAAGAAAAAAATGTTCCCCCAAAAACCTGTTAGGAGTACGTTTCAGGCAATTTAAAGTTGATTGGTAGTGACTTTTTTTTTGGTCCCTAACATTCATCGAGCTCAGGACTTAGTAATTTTTTTCCGTTTCGGAAGTGACACTACCGAAACGAAAAAAAAATTGTTCCCCCAAAAACCTGTTAGGAGTACGTTTCAGGCAATTTAAAGTTGATTGGTAGTGACTTTTTTTTTGGTCCCTAACATTCATCGAGCTCAGGACTTAGTAATTTTTTTTCCGTTTCGGCAGTGACACTACCGAAACGAAAAGAAAAAATAATGTTCCCCCAAAAACCTGTTAGGAGTACGTTTCAGGCAATTTAAAGTTGATTGGTAGTGATTTTTTTTTTGGTTCCTAACATTCATCGAGCTCTGGACTTAGTAATTTTTTTTCCGTTTCGGTAGTGACACTACCGAAACGAAAAAAAAATTGTTCCCCCAAAAACCTGTTAGGATTACGTTTCAGGCAATTTAAAGTTGATTGGTAGTGACTTTTATTTGGTCCCTAACATTCATCGAGCTTTGGACTTTGTAATTTTTTTCCGTTTCGGTAGTGACACTACCGAAACGGAAAAAAAAATGTTCTCCAAAAACCTGTTAGGAGTACGTTTCAGGCAATTTAAAGTTGATTGGTGGTGACTTTTTTTTTGGTCCCTAACATTCATCGAGCTCTGGACTTAGTAATTTTTTTTCCGTTTCGGTAGTGACACAATGGTGTCACTACCGAAACGGAAAAAAAAATGTTCCCCCAAAAACCTGTTAGGAGTACGTTTCAGGCAATTTAATGTTGATTGGTAGTGACTTTTCTTTTGGTCCCTAACATTCATCGAGCTCTGGACTAAGTAATTTTTTTTTCCGTTTCGGTAGTGACACTACCAAAACGAAAAAAAAATTGTTCCCCCAAAAACCTGTTAGGAGTACGTTTCAGGCAATTTAAAGTTGATTGGTAGTGACTTTTTTTTTGGTCCCTAACATTCATCGAGCTCAGGACTTAGTAATTCTTTTTCCGTTTCGGTAGTGACACTACCGAAACGAAGAAAAAAAAAGTTCCCCCAAAAACCTGTTAGGAGTACGTTTCAGGCAATTTAAAGTTGATTGGTAGTGACTTTTTTTTTGGTCCCTAACATTCATCGAGCTCTGGACTTAGTAATTTTTTTTCCGTTTCGGTAGTGTCACTACCGAAACGAAATACGTTTCAGGCAATTTAAAGTTGATTGGTAGTGATTTTTTTTTTGGTCACTAACATTCATCGAGCTCAGGACTTAGTCATTCTTTTTCCGTTTCGGTAGTGACACTACCGAAACGAAAAGAACAAATTTTTCCCCCAAAAACCTGTTAGGAGTACGTTTCAGGCAATTTAAAGTTGATTGGTAGTGACTTTTTTTTTGGTCTCTAACATTCATCGAGCTCAGGACTTAGTCATTCTTTTTCCGTTTCGGTAGTGACACTACCGAAACGAAAAGAAAAAAATGTTCACCCAAAAACCTGTTAGGAGTACGTTTCAGGCAATTTAAAGTTGATTGGTAGTGACTTTTTTTTTGGTCCCTAACATTCATCGAGCTCAGGACTTAGTAATTCTTTTTCCGTTTCGGTAGTGACACTACCGAAACGAAAAAAAAAAAGTTCCCCCAAAAACCTGTTAGGAGTACGTTTCAGGCAATTTAAAGTTGATTGGTAGTGACTTTTTTTTTGGTCCCTAACATTCATCGAGCTCTGGACTTTAATTTTTTTTCCGTTTCGGTAGTGTCACTACCGAAACGAAATACGTTTCAGGCAATTTAAAGTTGATTGGTAGTGATTTTTTTTTTGGTCACTAACATTCATCGAGCTCAGGACTTAGTCATTCTTTTTCCGTTTCGGTAGTGACACTACCGAAACGAAAAGAACAAATTTTTCCCCCAAAAACCTGTTAGGAGTACGTTTCAGGCAATTTAAAGTTGATTGGTAGTGACTTTTTTTTTGGTCCCTAACATTCATCGAGCTCAGGACTTAGTAATTCTTTTTCCGTTTCGGTAGTGACACTACCGAAACGAAAAAAAAATTGTTCCCCCAAAAACCTGTTAGGAGTACGTTTCAGGCAATTTAAAGTTGATTGGTAGTGACTTTTTTTTGGTCCCTAACATTCATCGAGCTTTGGACTTTGTAATTTTTTTTCCGTTTCGGTAGTGACACAATGGTGTCACTACCGAAACGAAAAAAAAATGTTCCCCCAAAAACCTGTTAGGAGTACGTTTCAGGCAATTTAAAGTTGATTGGTAGTGATTTTTTTTTTGGTCACTAACATTCATCGAGCTCAGGACTTAGTCATTCTTTTTCCGTTTCGGTAGTGACACTACCGAAACGAAAAGAAAAAAATGTTCCCCCAAAAACCTGTTAGGAGTACGTTTCAGGCAATTTAAAGTTGATTGGTAGTGACTTTTTTTTTGGTCCCTAACATTCATCGAGCTCAGGACTTAGTAATTCTTTTTCCGTTTCGGTAGTGACACTACCGAAACGAAAAAAAAAAAGTTCCCCCAAAAACCTGTTAGGAGTACGTTTCAGGCAATTTAAAGTTGATTGGTAGTGACTTTTTTTTTGGTCCCTAACATTCATCGAGCTCTGGACTTAGTAATTTTTTTCCGTTTCGGAAGTGACACTACCGAAACGAAAAAAAAATTGTTCCCCCAAAAACCTGTTAGGAGTACGTTTCAGGCAATTTAAAGTTGATTGGTAGTGACTTTTTTTTTGGTCCCTAACATTCATCGAGCTCTGGACTTAGTCATTCTTTTTCCGTTTCGGTAGTGACACTACCGAAACGAAAAGAAAAAAATGTTCCCCCAAAAACCTGTTAGGAGTACGTTTCAGGCAATTTAAAGTTGATTGGTAGTGACTTTTTTTTTGGTCCCTAACATTCATCGAGCTCAGGACTTAGTAATTTTTTTCCGTTTCGGAAGTGACACTACCGAAACGAAAAAAAAATTGTTCCCCCAAAAACCTGTTAGGAGTACGTTTCAGGCAATTTAAAGTTGATTGGTAGTGACTTTTTTTTTGGTCCCTAACATTCATCGAGCTCTGGACTTACTAATTTTTTTTCCGTTTCGGCAGTGACACTACCGAAACGAAAAGAAAAAAAAATGTTCCCCCAAAAACCTGTTAGGAGTACGTTTCAGGCAATTTAAAGTTGATTGGTAGTGACTTTTATTTGGTCCCTAACATTCATCGAGCTTTGGACTTTGTAATTTTTTTCCGTTTCGGTAGTGACACTACCGAAACGGAAAAAAAAATGTTCTCCAAAAACCTGTTAGGAGTACGTTTCAGGCAATTTAAAGTTGATTGGTGGTGACTTTTTTTTTGGTCCCTAACATTCATCGAGCTCTGGACTTAGTAATTTTTTTTCCGTTTCGGTAGTGACACAATGGTGTCACTACCGAAACGGAAAAAAAAATGTTCCCCCAAAAACCTGTTAGGAGTACGTTTCAGGCAATTTAATGTTGATTGGTAGTGACTTTTCTTTTGGTCCCTAACATTCATCGAGCTCTGGACTAAGTAATTTTTTTTTCCGTTTCGGTAGTGACACTACCAAAACGAAAAAAAAATTGTTCCCCCAAAAACCTGTTAGGAGTACGTTTCAGGCAATTTAAAGTTGATTGGTAGTGACTTTTTTTTTGGTCCCTAACATTCATCGAGCTCTGGACTTAGTAATTTTTTTTCCTTTTCGGTAGTGACACAATGGTGTCACTACCAAAACGAAAAAAAAATTGTTCCCCCAAAAACCTTTTAGGAGTACGTTTCAGGCAATTTAAAGTTGATTGGTAGTGACTTTTTTTTTGGTCCCTAACATTCATCGAGCTCTGGACTTAGTAATTTTTTTTCCGTTTCGGTAGTGACACTACCGAAACGAAAAAAAAAATGTTCCCCCGAAAACCTGTTAGGAGTACGTTTCAGGCAATTTAAAATTGATTGGTAGTGACTTTTTTTTGGTCCCTAACATTCATCGAGCTCTGGACTTAGTATTTTTTTTTCCGTTTCGGTAGTGACACTACCGAAACGAAAAAAAAAATGTTCCCCCAAAAACCTGTTAGGATTACGTTTCAGGCAATTTAAAGTTGATTGGTAGTGACTTTTTTTTGGTCCCTAACATTCATCGAGCTTTGGACTTTCCGTTTCGGTAGTGACACTACCGAAACGGAAATAAAAATGTTCCCCAAAAACCTGTTAGGAGTACGTTTCAGGCAATTTAAAGTTGATTGGTAGTGACTTTTTTTTTGGTCGCTAACATTCATCGAGCTCTGGACTTAGTAATTTTTTTTCCGTTTCGGTAGTGACACAATGGTGTCACTACCAAAACGAAAAAAGAATTGTTCCCCCAAAAACCTTTTAGTCGTACGTTTCAGGCAATTTAAAGTTGATTGGTAGTGACTTTTTTTTTGGTCCCTAACATTCATCGAGCTCTGGACTTAGTAATTTTTTTTTCCGTTTCGGTAGTGACACTACCGAAACGAAAAAAAAATGTTCCCCCAAAAACCTGTTAGGAGTACGTTTCAGGCAATTTAAAGTTGATTGGTAGTGACTTTTTTTTTGGTCCCTAACATTCATCGAGCTCTGGACTTAGTATTTTTTTTTCCGTTTCGGTAGTGACACAATGGCGAGACTACCGAAACGAAAACAAATTGTTCCCCCAAAAACCTGTTAGGAGTACGTTTCAGGCAATTTAAAGTTGATTGGTAGTGACTTTTTTTTTGGTCCCTAACATTCATCGAGCTCTGGACTTAGTAATTGTTTTCCGTTTCGGTAGTGACACTACCGAAACGGAAAATAAAATGTTCCCCCAAAAACCTGTTAAGAGTACGTTTCAGGCAATTTAAAGTTGATTGGTAGTGACTTTTTTTTTGGTCCCTAACATTCATCGAGCTCTGGACTTAGTAATTTTTTTTCCGTTTCGGTAGTGACACTACCGAAACGAAAAAAAAATTGTTCCCCCAAAAACCTGTTAGGAGTACGTTTCAGGCAATTTAAAGTTGATTGGTAGTGACTTTTTTTTGGTCCCTAACATTCATCGAGCTTTGGACTTTCCGTCTCGGTAGTGACACTACCGAAACGGAAATAAAAATGTTCCCCAAAAACCTGTTAGGAGTACGTTTCAGGCAATTTAAAGTTGATTGGTAGTGACTTTTTTTTGGTCCCTAACATTCATCGAGCTTTGGACTTTCCGTTTCGGTAGTGACACTACCGAAACGGAAATAAAAATGTTCCCCAAAAACCTGTTAGGAGTACGTTTCAGGCAATTTAAAGTTGATTGGTAGTGACTTTTTTTTTGGTCGCTAACATTCATCGAGCTCTGGACTTAGTAATTTTTTTACCGTTTCGGTAGTGACACAATGGTGTCACTACCAAAACGAAAAAAGAATTGTTCCCCCAAAAACCTTTTAGTCGTACGTTTCAGGCAATTTAAAGTTGATTGGTAGTGACTTTTTTTTTGGTCCCTAACATTCATCGAGCTCTGGACTTAGTAATTTTTTTTTCCGTTTCGGTAGTGACACTACCGAAACGAAAAAAAAATGTTCCCCCAAAAACCTGTTAGGAGTACGTTTCAGGCAATTTAAAGTTGATTGGTAGTGACTTTTTTTTTGGTCCCTAACATTCATCGAGCTCTGGACTTAGTATTTTTTTTTCCGTTTCGGTAGTGACACAATGGCGAGACTACCGAAACGAAAACAAATTGTTCCCCCAAAAACCTGTTAGGAGTACGTTTCAGGCAATTTAAAGTTGATTGGTAGTGACTTTTTTTTTGGTCCCTAACATTCATCGAGCTCTGGACTTAGTAATTGTTTTCCGTTTCGGTAGTGACACTACCGAAACGGAAAATAAAATGTTCCCCCAAAAACCTGTTAAGAGTACGTTTCAGGCAATTTAAAGTTGATTGGTAGTGACTTTTTTTTTGGTCCCTAACATTCATCGAGCTCTGGACTTAGTAATTTTTTTTCCGTTTCGGTAGTGACACTACCGAAACGAAAAAAAAATGTTCCCCCAAAAACCTGTTAGGAGTACGTTTCAGGCAATTTAAAGTTGATTGGTAGTGACTTTTTTTTTGGTCCCTAACATTCATCGAGCTCTGGACTTAGTATTTTTTTTTCCGTTTCGGTAGTGACACAATGGCGAGACTACCGAAACGAAAACAAATTGTTCCCCCAAAAACCTGTTAGGAGTACGTTTCAGGCAATTTAAAGTTGATTGGTAGTGACTTTTTTTTTGGTCCCTAACATTCATCGAGCTCTGGACTTAGTAATTGTTTTCCGTTTCGGTAGTGACACTACCGAAACGGAAAATAAAATGTTCCCCCAAAAACCTGTTAAGAGTACGTTTCAGGCAATTTAAAGTTGATTGGTAGTGACTTTTTTTTTGGTCCCTAACATTCATCGAGCTCTGGACTTAGTAATTTTTTTTCCGTTTCGGTAGTGACACTACCGAAACGAAAAAAAAATTGTTCCCCCAAAAACCTGTTAGGAGTACGTTTCAGGCAATTTAAAGTTGATTGGTAGTGACTTTTTTTTTGGTCCCTAACATTCATCGAGCTCTGGACTTAGTATTTTTTTTTCCGTTTCGGTAGTGACACAATGGCGAGACTACCGAAACGAAAACAAATTGTTCCCCCAAAAACCTGTTAGGAGTACGTTTCAGGCAATTTAAAGTTGATTGGTAGTGACTTTTTTTTTGGTCCCTAACATTCATCGAGCTCTGGACTTAGTAATTGTTTTCCGTTTCGGTAGTGACACTACCGAAACGGAAAATAAAATGTTCCCCCAAAAACCTGTTAAGAGTACGTTTCAGGCAATTTAAAGTTGATTGGTAGTGACTTTTTTTTTGGTCCCTAACATTCATCGAGCTCTGGACTTAGTAATTTTTTTTCCGTTTCGGTAGTGACACTACCGAAACGAAAAAAAAATTGTTCCCCCAAAAACCTGTTAGGAGTACGTTTCAGGCAATTTAAAGTTGATTGGTAGTGACTTTTTTTTGGTCCCTAACATTCATCGAGCTTTGGACTTTCCGTTTCGGTAGTGACACTACCGAAACGGAAATAAAAATGTTCCCCAAAAACCTGTTAGGAGTACGTTTCAGGCAATTTAAAGTTGATTGGTAGTGACTTTTTTTTGGTCCCTAACATTCATCGAGCTTTGGACTTTCCGTTTCGGTAGTGACACTACCGAAACGGAAATAAAAATGTTCCCCAAAAACCTGTTAGGAGTACGTTTCAGGCAATTTAAAGTTGATTGGTAGTGACTTTTTTTTTGGTCGCTAACATTCATCGAGCTCTGGACTTAGTAATTTTTTTACCGTTTCGGTAGTGACACATGGTGTCACTACCAAAACGAAAAAAGAATTGTTCCCCCAAAAACCTTTTAGTCGTACGTTTCAGGCAATTTAAAGTTGATTGGTAGTGACTTTTTTTTTGGTCCCTAACATTCATCGAGCTCTGGACTTAGTAATTTTTTTTCCGTTTCGGTAGTGACACTACCGAAACGAAAAAAAAATGTTCCCCCAAAAACCTGTTAGGAGTACGTTTCAGGCAATTTAAAGTTGATTGGTAGTGACTTTTTTTTTGGTCCCTAACATTCATCGAGCTCTGGACTTAGTATTTTTTTTTCCGTTTCGGTAGTGACACAATGGCGAGACTACCGAAACGAAAAAAAATTGTTCCCCCAAAAACCTGTTAGGAGTACGTTTCAGGCAATTTAAAGTTGATTGGTAGTGACTTTTTTTTTGGTCCCTAACATTCATCGAGCTCTGGACTTAGTAATTGTTTTCCGTTTCGGTAGTGACACTACCGAAACGGAAAATAAAATGTTCCCCCAAAAACCTGTTAAGAGTACGTTTCAGGCAATTTAAAGTTGATTGGTAGTGACTTTTTTTTTTGGTCGCTAACATTCATCGAGCTCTGGACTTAGTAATTTTTTTTCCGTTTCGGTAGTGACACAATGGTGTCACTACCAAAACGAAAAAAGAATTGTTCCCCCAAAAACCTTTTAGTCGTACGTTTCAGGCAATTTAAAGTTGATTGGTAGTGACTTTTTTTTTGGTCCCTAACATTCATCGAGCTCTGGACTTAGTAATTTTTTTTCCGTTTCGGTAGTGACACTACCGAAACGAAAAAAAAATTGTTCCCCCAAAAACCTGTTAGGATTACGTTTCAGGCAATTTAAAGTTGATTGGTAGTGACTTTTTTTTTGGTCGCTAACATTCATCGAGCTCTGGACTTAGTCATTTTTTTCCCGTTTCAGTAGTGACACAATGGTGTCACTACCAAAACGAAAAAAAAAATTGTTCCCCCAAAAACCTTTTAGTCGTACGTTTCAGGCAATTTAAAGTTGATTGGTAGTGACTTTTTTTTTGGTCCCTAACATTCATCGAGCTCTGGACTTAGTAATTTTTTTTCCGTTTCGGTAGTGACACTACCGAAACGAAAAAAAAAATGTTCCCCCGAAAACCTGTTAGGAGTACGTTTCAGGCAATTTAAAATTGATTGGTAGTGACTTTTTTTTTGGTCCCTAACATTCATCGAGCTCTGGACTTAGTATTTTTTTTTCCGTTTCGGTAGTGACACTACCGAAACGAAAAAAAAAATGTTCCCCCAAAAACCTGTTAGGATTACGTTTCAGGCAATTTAAAGTTGATTGGTAGTGACTTTTTTTTGGTCCCTAACATTCATCGAGCTTTGGACTTTCCGTTTCGGTAGTGACACTACCGAAACGGAAATAAAAATGTTCCCCAAAAACCTGTTAGGAGTACGTTTCAGGCAATTTAAAGTTGATTGGTAGTGACTTTTTTTTTGGTCGCTAACATTCATCGAGCTCTGGACTTAGTAATTTTTTTTCCGTTTCGGTAGTGACACAATGGTGTCACTACCAAAACGAAAAAAGAATTGTTCCCCCAAAAACCTTTTAGTCGTACGTTTCAGGCAATTTAAAGTTGATTGGTAGTGACTTTTTTTTTGGTCCCTAACATTCATCGAGCTCTGGACTTAGTAATTTTTTTTTCCGTTTCGGTAGTGACACTACCGAAACGAAAAAAAAATGTTCCCCCAAAAACCTGTTAGGAGTACGTTTCAGGCAATTTAAAGTTGATTGGTAGTGACTTTTTTTTTGGTCCCTAACATTCATCGAGCTCTGGACTTAGTATTTTTTTTTCCGTTTCGGTAGTGACACAATGGCGAGACTACCGAAACGAAAACAAATTGTTCCCCCAAAAACCTGTTAGGAGTACGTTTCAGGCAATTTAAAGTTGATTGGTAGTGACTTTTTTTTTGGTCCCTAACATTCATCGAGCTCTGGACTTAGTAATTGTTTTCCGTTTCGGTAGTGACACTACCGAAACGGAAAATAAAATGTTCCCCCAAAAACCTGTTAAGAGTACGTTTCAGGCAATTTAAAGTTGATTGGTAGTGACTTTTTTTTTGGTCCCTAACATTCATCGAGCTCTGGACTTAGTAATTTTTTTTCCGTTTCGGTAGTGACACTACCGAAACGAAAAAAAAATTGTTCCCCCAAAAACCTGTTAGGAGTACGTTTCAGGCAATTTAAAGTTGATTGGTAGTGACTTTTTTTTGGTCCCTAACATTCATCGAGCTTTGGACTTTCCGTCTCGGTAGTGACACTACCGAAACGGAAATAAAAATGTTCCCCAAAAACCTGTTAGGAGTACGTTTCAGGCAATTTAAAGTTGATTGGTAGTGACTTTTTTTTGGTCCCTAACATTCATCGAGCTTTGGACTTTCCGTTTCGGTAGTGACACTACCGAAACGGAAATAAAAATGTTCCCCAAAAACCTGTTAGGAGTACGTTTCAGGCAATTTAAAGTTGATTGGTAGTGACTTTTTTTTTGGTCGCTAACATTCATCGAGCTCTGGACTTAGTAATTTTTTTACCGTTTCGGTAGTGACACAATGGTGTCACTACCAAAACGAAAAAAGAATTGTTCCCCCAAAAACCTTTTAGTCGTACGTTTCAGGCAATTTAAAGTTGATTGGTAGTGACTTTTTTTTTGGTCCCTAACATTCATCGAGCTCTGGACTTAGTAATTTTTTTTCCGTTTCGGTAGTGACACTACCGAAACGAAAAAAAAATGTTCCCCCAAAAACCTGTTAGGAGTACGTTTCAGGCAATTTAAAGTTGATTGGTAGTGACTTTTTTTTTGGTCCCTAACATTCATCGAGCTCTGGACTTAGTATTTTTTTTTCCGTTTCGGTAGTGACACAATGGCGAGACTACCGAAACGAAAACAAATTGTTCCCCCAAAAACCTGTTAGGAGTACGTTTCAGGCAATTTAAAGTTGATTGGTAGTGACTTTTTTTTTGGTCCCTAACATTCATCGAGCTCTGGACTTAGTAATTGTTTTCCGTTTCGGTAGTGACACTACCGAAACGGAAAATAAAATGTTCCCCCAAAAACCTGTTAAGAGTACGTTTCAGGCAATTTAAAGTTGATTGGTAGTGACTTTTTTTTTGGTCCCTAACATTCATCGAGCTCTGGACTTAGTAATTTTTTTTCCGTTTCGGTAGTGACACTACCGAAACGAAAAAAAAATGTTCCCCCAAAAACCTGTTAGGAGTACGTTTCAGGCAATTTAAAGTTGATTGGTAGTGACTTTTTTTTTGGTCCCTAACATTCATCGAGCTCTGGACTTAGTATTTTTTTTTCCGTTTCGGTAGTGACACAATGGCGAGACTACCGAAACGAAAACAAATTGTTCCCCCAAAAACCTGTTAGGAGTACGTTTCAGGCAATTTAAAGTTGATTGGTAGTGACTTTTTTTTTGGTCCCTAACATTCATCGAGCTCTGGACTTAGTAATTGTTTTCCGTTTCGGTAGTGACACTACCGAAACGGAAAATAAAATGTTCCCCCAAAAACCTGTTAAGAGTACGTTTCAGGCAATTTAAAGTTGATTGGTAGTGACTTTTTTTTTGGTCCCTAACATTCATCGAGCTCTGGACTTAGTAATTTTTTTTCCGTTTCGGTAGTGACACTACCGAAACGAAAAAAAAATTGTTCCCCCAAAAACCTGTTAGGAGTACGTTTCAGGCAATTTAAAGTTGATTGGTAGTGACTTTTTTTTTGGTCCCTAACATTCATCGAGCTCTGGACTTAGTATTTTTTTTTCCGTTTCGGTAGTGACACAATGGCGAGACTACCGAAACGAAAACAAATTGTTCCCCCAAAAACCTGTTAGGAGTACGTTTCAGGCAATTTAAAGTTGATTGGTAGTGACTTTTTTTTTGGTCCCTAACATTCATCGAGCTCTGGACTTAGTAATTGTTTTCCGTTTCGGTAGTGACACTACCGAAACGGAAAATAAAATGTTCCCCCAAAAACCTGTTAAGAGTACGTTTCAGGCAATTTAAAGTTGATTGGTAGTGACTTTTTTTTTGGTCCCTAACATTCATCGAGCTCTGGACTTAGTAATTTTTTTTCCGTTTCGGTAGTGACACTACCGAAACGAAAAAAAAATTGTTCCCCCAAAAACCTGTTAGGAGTACGTTTCAGGCAATTTAAAGTTGATTGGTAGTGACTTTTTTTTGGTCCCTAACATTCATCGAGCTTTGGACTTTCCGTTTCGGTAGTGACACTACCGAAACGGAAATAAAAATGTTCCCCAAAAACCTGTTAGGAGTACGTTTCAGGCAATTTAAAGTTGATTGGTAGTGACTTTTTTTTGGTCCCTAACATTCATCGAGCTTTGGACTTTCCGTTTCGGTAGTGACACTACCGAAACGGAAATAAAAATGTTCCCCAAAAACCTGTTAGGAGTACGTTTCAGGCAATTTAAAGTTGATTGGTAGTGACTTTTTTTTTGGTCGCTAACATTCATCGAGCTCTGGACTTAGTAATTTTTTTACCGTTTCGGTAGTGACACATGGTGTCACTACCAAAACGAAAAAAGAATTGTTCCCCCAAAAACCTTTTAGTCGTACGTTTCAGGCAATTTAAAGTTGATTGGTAGTGACTTTTTTTTTGGTCCCTAACATTCATCGAGCTCTGGACTTAGTAATTTTTTTTCCGTTTCGGTAGTGACACTACCGAAACGAAAAAAAAATGTTCCCCCAAAAACCTGTTAGGAGTACGTTTCAGGCAATTTAAAGTTGATTGGTAGTGACTTTTTTTTTGGTCCCTAACATTCATCGAGCTCTGGACTTAGTAATTTTTTTCCGTTTCGGTAGTGACACTACCGAAACGAAAAAAAAATTGTTCCCCCAAAAACCTGTTAGGAGTACGTTTCAGGCAATTTAAAGTTGATTGGTAGTGACTTTTTTTTTGGTCCCTAACATTCATCGAGCTCTGGACTTAGTAATTGTTTTCCGTTTCGGTAGTGACACTACCGAAACGGAAAATAAAATGTTCCCCCAAAAACCTGTTAAGAGTACGTTTCAGGCAATTTAAAGTTGATTGGTAGTGACTTTTTTTTTGGTCCCTAACATTCATCGAGCTCTGGACTTAGTAATTTTTTTTCCGTTTCGGTAGTGACACTACCGAAACGAAAAAAAAATTGTTCCCCCAAAAACCTGTTAGGAGTACGTTTCAGGCAATTTAAAGTTGATTGGTAGTGACTTTTTTTTGGTCCCTAACATTCATCGAGCTTTGGACTTTCCGTCTCGGTAGTGACACTACCGAAACGGAAATAAAAATGTTCCCCAAAAACCTGTTAGGAGTACGTTTCAGGCAATTTAAAGTTGATTGGTAGTGACTTTTTTTTGGTCCCTAACATTCATCGAGCTTTGGACTTTCCGTTTCGGTAGTGACACTACCGAAACGGAAATAAAAATGTTCCCCAAAAACCTGTTAGGAGTACGTTTCAGGCAATTTAAAGTTGATTGGTAGTGACTTTTTTTTTGGTCGCTAACATTCATCGAGCTCTGGACTTAGTAATTTTTTTACCGTTTCGGTAGTGACACAATGGTGTCACTACCAAAACGAAAAAAGAATTGTTCCCCCAAAAACCTTTTAGTCGTACGTTTCAGGCAATTTAAAGTTGATTGGTAGTGACTTTTTTTTTGGTCCCTAACATTCATCGAGCTCTGGACTTAGTAATTTTTTTTCCGTTTCGGTAGTGACACTACCGAAACGAAAAAAAAATGTTCCCCCAAAAACCTGTTAGGAGTACGTTTCAGGCAATTTAAAGTTGATTGGTAGTGACTTTTTTTTTGGTCCCTAACATTCATCGAGCTCTGGACTTAGTATTTTTTTTTCCGTTTCGGTAGTGACACAATGGCGAGACTACCGAAACGAAAACAAATTGTTCCCCCAAAAACCTGTTAGGAGTACGTTTCAGGCAATTTAAAGTTGATTGGTAGTGACTTTTTTTTTGGTCCCTAACATTCATCGAGCTCTGGACTTAGTAATTGTTTTCCGTTTCGGTAGTGACACTACCGAAACGGAAAATAAAATGTTCCCCCAAAAACCTGTTAAGAGTACGTTTCAGGCAATTTAAAGTTGATTGGTAGTGACTTTTTTTTTGGTCCCTAACATTCATCGAGCTCTGGACTTAGTAATTTTTTTTCCGTTTCGGTAGTGACACTACCGAAACGAAAAAAAAATGTTCCCCCAAAAACCTGTTAGGAGTACGTTTCAGGCAATTTAAAGTTGATTGGTAGTGACTTTTTTTTTGGTCCCTAACATTCATCGAGCTCTGGACTTAGTATTTTTTTTTCCGTTTCGGTAGTGACACAATGGCGAGACTACCGAAACGAAAACAAATTGTTCCCCCAAAAACCTGTTAGGAGTACGTTTCAGGCAATTTAAAGTTGATTGGTAGTGACTTTTTTTTTGGTCCCTAACATTCATCGAGCTCTGGACTTAGTAATTGTTTTCCGTTTCGGTAGTGACACTACCGAAACGGAAAATAAAATGTTCCCCCAAAAACCTGTTAAGAGTACGTTTCAGGCAATTTAAAGTTGATTGGTAGTGACTTTTTTTTTGGTCCCTAACATTCATCGAGCTCTGGACTTAGTAATTTTTTTTCCGTTTCGGTAGTGACACTACCGAAACGAAAAAAAAATTGTTCCCCCAAAAACCTGTTAGGAGTACGTTTCAGGCAATTTAAAGTTGATTGGTAGTGACTTTTTTTTTGGTCCCTAACATTCATCGAGCTCTGGACTTAGTATTTTTTTTTCCGTTTCGGTAGTGACACAATGGCGAGACTACCGAAACGAAAACAAATTGTTCCCCCAAAAACCTGTTAGGAGTACGTTTCAGGCAATTTAAAGTTGATTGGTAGTGACTTTTTTTTTGGTCCCTAACATTCATCGAGCTCTGGACTTAGTAATTGTTTTCCGTTTCGGTAGTGACACTACCGAAACGGAAAATAAAATGTTCCCCCAAAAACCTGTTAAGAGTACGTTTCAGGCAATTTAAAGTTGATTGGTAGTGACTTTTTTTTTGGTCCCTAACATTCATCGAGCTCTGGACTTAGTAATTTTTTTTCCGTTTCGGTAGTGACACTACCGAAACGAAAAAAAAATTGTTCCCCCAAAAACCTGTTAGGAGTACGTTTCAGGCAATTTAAAGTTGATTGGTAGTGACTTTTTTTTGGTCCCTAACATTCATCGAGCTTTGGACTTTCCGTTTCGGTAGTGACACTACCGAAACGGAAATAAAAATGTTCCCCAAAAACCTGTTAGGAGTACGTTTCAGGCAATTTAAAGTTGATTGGTAGTGACTTTTTTTTGGTCCCTAACATTCATCGAGCTTTGGACTTTCCGTTTCGGTAGTGACACTACCGAAACGGAAATAAAAATGTTCCCCAAAAACCTGTTAGGAGTACGTTTCAGGCAATTTAAAGTTGATTGGTAGTGACTTTTTTTTTGGTCGCTAACATTCATCGAGCTCTGGACTTAGTAATTTTTTTACCGTTTCGGTAGTGACACATGGTGTCACTACCAAAACGAAAAAAGAATTGTTCCCCCAAAAACCTTTTAGTCGTACGTTTCAGGCAATTTAAAGTTGATTGGTAGTGACTTTTTTTTTGGTCCCTAACATTCATCGAGCTCTGGACTTAGTAATTTTTTTTCCGTTTCGGTAGTGACACTACCGAAACGAAAAAAAAATGTTCCCCCAAAAACCTGTTAGGAGTACGTTTCAGGCAATTTAAAGTTGATTGGTAGTGACTTTTTTTTTGGTCCCTAACATTCATCGAGCTCTGGACTTAGTATTTTTTTTTCCGTTTCGGTAGTGACACAATGGCGAGACTACCGAAACGAAAAAAAATTGTTCCCCCAAAAACCTGTTAGGAGTACGTTTCAGGCAATTTAAAGTTGATTGGTAGTGACTTTTTTTTTGGTCCCTAACATTCATCGAGCTCTGGACTTAGTAATTGTTTTCCGTTTCGGTAGTGACACTACCGAAACGGAAAATAAAATGTTCCCCCAAAAACCTGTTAAGAGTACGTTTCAGGCAATTTAAAGTTGATTGGTAGTGACTTTTTTTTTTGGTCGCTAACATTCATCGAGCTCTGGACTTAGTAATTTTTTTTCCGTTTCGGTAGTGACACAATGGTGTCACTACCAAAACGAAAAAAGAATTGTTCCCCCAAAAACCTTTTAGTCGTACGTTTCAGGCAATTTAAAGTTGATTGGTAGTGACTTTTTTTTTGGTCCCTAACATTCATCGAGCTCTGGACTTAGTAATTTTTTTTCCGTTTCGGTAGTGACACTACCGAAACGAAAAAAAAATTGTTCCCCCAAAAACCTGTTAGGATTACGTTTCAGGCAATTTAAAGTTGATTGGTAGTGACTTTTTTTTTGGTCGCTAACATTCATCGAGCTCTGGACTTAGTCATTTTTTTCCCGTTTCAGTAGTGACACAATGGTGTCACTACCAAAACGAAAAAAAAAATTGTTCCCCCAAAAACCTTTTAGTCGTACGTTTCAGGCAATTTAAAGTTGATTGGTAGTGACTTTTTTTTTGGTCCCTAACATTCATCGAGCTCTGGACTTAGTACATTTTTTTCCGTTTCGGTAGTGACACTACCGAAACGAAAAAAAAATTGTTCCCCCAAAAACCTGTTAGGAGTACGTTTCAGGCAATTTAAAGTTGATTGGTAGTGACTTTTTTTTTGGTCCCTAACATTCATCGAGCTCTGGACTTAGTAATTTTTTTTCCGTTTCGGTAGTGACACTACCGAAACGAAAAAAAAAAAGTTCCCCCAAAAACCTGTTAGGAGTACGTTTCAGGCAATTTAAAATTGATTGGTAGTGACTTTTTTTTTGGTCCCTAACATTCATCGAGCTCTGGACTTAGTAATTTTTTTTCCGTTTCGGTAGTGACACAATGGTGACACTACCGAAACAAAAAAAAATGTTCCCCCAAAAACCTGTTAGGAGTACGTTTCAGGCAATTTAACAGGAGGGGCGAGATCCCAATGTGGCGGTCGCGGGCGCCATGGCGGCCGCCGTTTCCGCCACTGGGGTAGAGCGAGCATGTCTCTACAGAGAGAGAGAGAGCGCACTAGGGTAGAGCGAGCAGGTGTCTGTACAGAGAGAGAGAGAAAGCTATTTGGGTAGAGTGACTAAATTAACGTGAATTTAATGTATCCCCTAGCTGCTAGATTGATATTTAGATCTTAGTTGGTTCAGAGAAACGTAGCACATTTATCAGTACTGATTAATAATTATAATATTATAGATAATAATATGATCATTTAATTCCGACTTGAACTCGATAGATAGATAGATAGATAGATAGACTTACAGACAGACAGACAGACAGACAGACAGACCACCTTGCAGCGTGAGGCGTTGTGAGCTTGTAGATCGGCTATTTTTGGTAAAGAGCTTGAGATAGATAGATAGATAGATAGATAGATAGATCGATCGATCGATCGATAGATAGATAGATAGACTTACCCACAGACAGACAGACAGACAGACAGACCGAACCAGGCCGTTGGAGCACACTCACTATGAATTCGTTTTGATATAATTTCAACGGGGCATCAGTTTGTCATTCTAATAATAATATGAATAATAATAACCATCTTATTGACTATATGCGCGGAGTGTGAGCTTGGAGATCGGCTATTTTGGGCAAAGAGTTATCACGGGGCATCATTCGAGAAGGCTTTCTGTCCGTCAGACATTCACTGTTTGTCATTCTAATAATAATAATAATAATAATAATAATAATAACCATCTTATTGACTATATGCGCGGAGTGTGAGCTTGGAGATCGGCTATTTTGGGCAAAGAGTTATCGGTGTAGAGGGGGGGGGGGGGAGAGCAGAACACGTTTGTAATTACGCACAGAAAAAACAGCTTGCTCTGTCTGGTCGGGACCAGAGGCTGCGGAGGCTGGCAGAGGCTTGCTTGGCACTCGTGCCAGAAGGGCGGGGGAGGATCTGGCGGGCGCGGCGGAGGCCTGGCGATGCCACGGCGGCCGCGAACCGCCGTGGCGCTCGCGGCGCTTTGGGCGGTTATGGCGGAAGATCTGGCGGACGCGGCGGAGGCCTGGCGCTTATGGCAGAGGCTTGGCGCTTGTGGCGGAGGCTTGGCGCATGTGGCGGAGGCTTGGCGCTCGTGGCGGGAGGTGGCGCTCGTGGCGGGAGGCTTGGCGCTCGTGGCGGAGGCACGGCGATGCCACGGCGGTTGTGACGGAGGAGGATCTGGCGGGTGCGGCGGAGGCCTGGCGATGCCACGGCGGTTGTGGCGGCTGCCCTGGTGCCCGCGGCGCGGTCGTGACGCTTTGGGCGGAGGATCTGGCGGAAACGGCGGCCGCCATGGCGCCCGCCACCGCCACGTTGGGATCTCGCTGTCTCTCCTAGTGTAAGCCATTTAAAAGACATACATCATAAATGTATTTTTTCAATAAATGTGTCTTTTAAAAAAAAAAAAACTGGCAATTAGAAGTGTTCTGGTATGCGCCATTTAAAAGACATACATCATAAATGTATTTTTAAAATAGATTTGTGTCTTTTAAAAAACATTACAAATTCTCGATCTTATTTTGAAGGCAACCGGAAACCTTATTGTTGCTAGCTCAAAAACCGGATGTCCTATCGTTGCTGACGGAACGGAGCTGTTTCAATCCGGACGAGATAGAGGGACGGACACCAGACCCTCCCTCTCTCTCGTCCGGGTTGAAACACACACTTAAGTCTTGTGTTCCCGCAGATTGCTAGCCCCACGAACACACTTATTAGAACGTCACTCAGGGAATACTGGTGAACCCAGGTGAAAAGATGGACTTATCCCCAAGTTGAAAAAATAAGAACATAATATTGAATATTCTATTTTTTATTTTTCTTCTAGTGGTTTAGTTGCAGTTTCATCTGGAGTGGACTTGGTTTGGCAGTGATTGTGATCTACCACCAACAGAGGGCATTAGAACATTGCACAGTAGAACAGCAAATTGTGAGGTAGTGATTATTCTAGGAATACACAAGCATCATCCTGACATCCATAGTCCACTCTGTATAAACCATAATGATTCTGAGCAACATCTAGAATCCATTGCACACATCACAAATGGATGTAGTGCATATAAAAACGTGTACATTGCTCGCCACAACCGTATTGTTGACATACTGTAGTGTCTGATGCAGTTAAAATATCTATGCCATCCAGTGCAGCAATGTATAAACATTCAAGAGTGTTACCAGATTGGTTTGGTTATGCTTGTGATGTCTTTGCTAGCATCCTTCATACACAATGTTGTTTTTGTTGACACCAGTCACCGGTCCTGATTCTGGAGGTGGCTGTATTTTTGATTTGTACATGGACCAGGCTTTCCAAGATAAACATTCTAAGTGCCAACCATTACAAATCATAACAAACCTTGGGTACAGATGTAAATTCTGTATCCTCATATTTGGAAGCCTGGGCCATGTGCAGTATATAAA
This sequence comes from Gymnoscopelus microlampas, assembly GCF_963454915.1. NCBI lineage: Eukaryota > Metazoa > Chordata > Actinopteri > Myctophiformes > Myctophidae > Gymnoscopelus > Gymnoscopelus microlampas. Next base: position 4,807,944 of record NC_139941.1, read on the forward strand.
CTGACCACCAGTGCCTTGAGAATCGCTGGCATGACAAAGCAAAGCCAAACAACTTGCTAAATGTTGCTCTGTTTCAGCTTTTATAGGCAGTTTGTTTGTCTAGGCAAACTGCCTATAAATGCTAAAACAGAGGAATAGTTAGCAAAACAACATAGACTCTATGTGGAGGAGAAGGCGCTATATGAATGAATGAATGAATGACATTTTTATTTTCGTGTCATGCCACCGTTTTGGCCCATCCCATACGGGATTATATGACACATTAAACAAAAATAAATACTCTTAGTGCCCATGAACTGTCTAACCCCGTTACATTTGTTTCCCTGTAAATTAATAATCTTAATTCATAATGTTAATTTGTGGATTCAAATAAAGAATTAAAATGGGTGAGTGCGCGCGCGTGCGTGCGTGTTACACCAGATACACTGGTGTAACGTAAGGTGACCTAACCCATCAAAACTCTTCCCACAATGTTAACAGTGGAATGTTTTTTCTCCATTGTGGACATACTTGTCTCTTCAGCTGACCTCCTGACTAACTGAAACTCTTGTCAAAATGTTTACAATGGAGATTTTTCTCCAGTGAGGATAAGCTCAGGTGTCTTTAGATTGCATAACCCACTGAATCTCTTGACACAATGTCTACAGTGGAGAGGTTTTTCTCCAGTGTGTGTCTTCCACACATCCAAAATGTAGTAATATTTGGCGATCATAGCGTATGTTTCACCTTCCTGATAATAATCCATTAACCATATAGCATAATAATGAAACATCTTGTGTGTGCATGCACTATAGTGTTTTCAATATGCTTTAATTTGCTATCACATCACAATGTAATAATGTACTACAACTAAATAATTAACATTAATTGTCACAAATACTGCCACAATTCATAAAAAATGCATGCAGAATATTGTTTCCCTGAATTAACTGATATTTAATATGTAAAATAATTGAAATAGTGCCCCATTCATTGGGCATGTAATAGAACACAGAAAAAAGAAATCATAATATAAAAACTATAACATTCTAGTAAAACAGTTCTACCTTATACAATTGATATGGTTTACATGGTCATTTATAGTATAAACTAATAACTCCAAAATCATTTGCAATACCTATAGGTAAAAAAGAAACAAAGTTACCGTTATCATAAACTGATACAAAACAAAAGAGCTGGGGAATGACTCCAAAAGCCAAGTCCTAATGGAAACTGTTGACAGGAGCAGTATAAATATACATGATATTTGTGCCTCTCTATCCAACTCCCTGACAACATACAGCTATTTCATTTGATCCTCCCAATGAGGTGATTTATATTGAAAAGTGTTTTCTTTTTTCCCCTTTTGATGTGAATGAACTGATGTCTTTTCAGAGCACTTAAGTGACTGAAAATCTTGTCACAATGTTTACAGTGGAAAGGTTTTTTATCCTGAGTGGATACGCTGGTGTGTCTTCAGGTTAACTGACTGATTGAAACACTTGTTACAATGTTTACAGTGGAAAGGTTTTTCTCCAGTGTGGATACGCTGGTGTGTCTTTAGAGAACCTAACCGACTGAAACTCTTGCCACAACGTTTACAGTGGAAAGGTTTTTCTCCTGTGTGGATACGCTGGTGTGTCTTCAGGTTAACTGACTGATTGAAACACTTGTCACAATGTTTACAGTGGAAAGGTTTTTCTCCAGTGTGGATACGCTGGTGTGTCTTTAGAGGATCTGACCGACTGAAACTCTTGCCACAATGTTCACAGTGGAAAGGTTTTTCTCCTGTGTGGATACGCTGGTGTGTCTTCAGTGAACCTGACTGACTGAAACTCTTGTCACAATGTTTACACTGGAAAGGTTTTTCTCCAGTGTGGACACGCTGGTGTCTCTCCAGGTAATATGAAAGGCTGAAACTCTTGTTACACAGTTTACACTGGACAGGTTTTTCTCCAGTGTGGACATCTCCACTTGTCTCCCCCCTATCATCACTGTCTTCAGTGACTTCAGTATCAGATTCAACTTCAACTTCAATTTCAGAGCAGTGTGAAGAGATGTGTTCATCATCAACTTCACCTTTCACTGCTAGTAATGTCAACATTGACCCAACAGGCTCCTCTGGTCTTTGAAGTAGCTCCGCCTGTTCCTCTTTAATGTGTGGAGAATCTGGTTCCTCCTGGAGCAGACTGGGGCTCCTCTCCTGTTCAGGCGAAACCTCCTCTTTACACACATCCATGTGCAGGATGTCTAGGAGCAGAAAAATAACACATTAGTCAACACTCGATTCCAAAAATGTAAATCTATTTTTCTATTTTCTCCATGGCCAATGTACAAAACTATTACCTAATAAGACTGACCAATTACTAAATGAGTACAGATTGTAACTTGTTACAGGTGGTTCTGGAAACTCAAAGTCAGGCTTCAAAGTTTCAGCAAGATTGTAGCTAAATTGTAACCTGAATTGATATAAACCGCTCACAAAATGTAAGGAAACTTGAATTTGGGCCATTATATCTCCCCTTTACTAATACCAATCAGTAAAGTGTTATGTATCATTTTTATCGGTGATTAGTCACCTTTACAACGAGGTACAGCTTGTAAGCATCGGGCATTCATGGAATGAGCAACACAGGCAAACGTGTGGGTAGCGCCAAGCAAAAATGTGCCAAAATCACCAAATATGCTTTTGCTGGTAATCGCTCTTGTTTTGAGCGACCTGCCAGCACACACCTGCTGAGAGGTGGGTTCTGCAACTTTGCGTTCTGCAACATGGGATCTACAACTTTGTTGAGTTTGTGTATGCTCCAAGCAGCAACACTGCCCCCATAGAAAGATGGCACGTTTGTCCCCTCAGGATAAGGCCTGTGCAATAGGGCAAGTGAAGCTGGTGTTCCGTTACGCAGATTATGCATTATTTGATGTCAGCCCTGGTACCATTTGCAGGTAGGTGTGTGCCAGTCAAAGGTGTGTGACCTGCACCTGAGCATGGGCCCTGCAACTTTGACATCTGTCTTTGGTACCGTTGTGCAAATCTTGCCTGTAAATCTATGGTTCCTCAGTGAAGCAAGGGGTCTGGGTTGTTGTCTTCCTTGTTGACTTCACCAGCCTCACAGAACTTGGTCCTAAGTTTGGAAATGGTACCAGGGCTAACACCAAATAATGCTGTCACTCTGCATAACGAAACACCAGCTTCACTTGCCCTGTTGCACAGGCCTTATCCTGACAAAAGTGGCATCTTTCAATGGGGGCAGTGTTGCTGCTTGGAGCATACACAAACTCAACAAAGTTGCAGAACCCATGTTCAGGTGCCAGTCACTCACCTGTGAGGCAGTCACACACCTGTGACTGGCACACACCTGAAGCCCATTGAATGTCATGAATGTCACGACATTGAATGTCAGCAGAAAAGTCTAACAGGCCATTTTGGCACATTTTTGCTCGGCGCTACCCACACGTTTGCCTGTGTTGCTCATTCCATGAATGCCCGATGCTTACAAGCTGTACCTCGTTGTAAAGGTGACTAATCACCGATAAAAATGATATATAACACTTTACTGATTGGTATTAGTAAAGGTGAGATATAATGGCCCAAATTCAAGTTTCCTTACATTTTGTGAGCGGTTTATTTAGTTATTTTATCAAACAAAAGAACAAATACTTAATTTGAATCAATAATATACATGACTACTTCATATGTGAGCTCTGCTTTGGGAGTAAGTTAGGCTGTAGGCCAAGCCATTTACAACTGGATTTGTCTTAACGTACAGTATGTATGTATGTATGTATGTATGTATGTATGTATGTATGTATGTATGTATGTATGTATGCATGCATGTATGTATGTCACCTCCAAGGTAGACCAATCATAGCTCATGCTAAGTGCACATAAGTACATGTCTGGTTAAAGTATGTCTAGAAATGAGACTTTGAATCTGTCTGTGATTTGGGCTAATTTCACAAACCACTGTACCGATCATGCCAAATTTCTGTGCATGCTGCCAGTAGGCCAAGCAAGTACTATTATTTTACATATAATATAATGTTGCTGCAAGTTATGATCATGTTTCAGTTTTGTACAGATCAGATTATTTAAGTGCAGACTGTAAGCTTTCAAGTGACATGACATGCACTGAAATCTGGAAATTGTTGAAGATATGCAATTTTTAATGTTGTTAATCACACAGTGCACATATTTGATTTAAAGTATGTGATCTAAACGCGTTGAGTTGCACACTGCAACAAGGCAGTGCCAAATAAAGTGTATGTGACTGCATTGCTATTTCTCACCTCAAACCTTTTTGCAAAAATGTAATGTACTGTTTATAACCTAATTAATAATTCACCATTAGGCCATGCGCTTTGTTCAGATTCAACATAGTAGCACAAATTAGTAGCATAATTATGAATCATAGCTGTTTGAAGGACTACTTGACAAGTGCTTATTATAATTATTTTAAAATGAATCTCTCAAGAACAGATTCAGAGCTGCACTACTGAATCTGTCGGGAGAACGTGTGAGTGTTGGCCTACATGTGGGCATGCCTTCAGATGAGTAAGCAGGCTGCGCTTTACTAAATCAAATGTAGTGGGCGGATTTACATCTGTGCGTTCGCTTCCTACTGGAAACAAATTCAAACTCATTTAACAATTAGCGTCCTCAGAGCCGACAAAACCACAGAAGGTTAGTAACATTTTAACTTGTTTTTTTTTTCATCATAGAAACAAGTGGGCTTATAACCAAAACAATCCATGTTCTTTGGGAGGAATGGTGTTAGTGTTCCGTGGAGAAATATTGTTAGTGGGAATGAAAACATAGGCGCACCACCGGAAGTGGAGGGCTGAGGGCATGTCCAAACCCCGGTTTACAGTCATCGTCTTATCTATTTAATCACTCCCCCCAGAGTCAAATGCAAAAGTGAAAAACGCTGGGATGCTGTTTTTCCTTTTTATTTGACAATGGGTTCCCAGATTGTGTTAAAATTGGTTGGAGTTTCCGCCCAGAGTTTGGGAGGTTCGGGTTCAATCCCTTTTCAATGTCTCCCCGCTTGGCACTCAGCATCAAGGGTTGGATTGGGGTAAGTCCTTTCAACATGCTCGCATCATGTCCAGAGGTTGTACTTGTACATCATGGCTGGGGGATATACTTACATCAAGCCACCTCACGCCACAGAAACAGGAGATAAGCTCCTGCCCTATGGGCCACATGGCTCAGGAATAATTGGTTCTCAAGGCTACCTACTTACCCGCCGATGTAATCTCATGTTATGTTTTTGTTTGTAATTAAGATTGATGTAAAACTTCAACAATCATATATTTTTTGGCATCTAACTATGTCCCCATTACGACCACGGATATTCTCTGAAACTGTAAGAAAAATACTAAGTGAACTATTACTAATGTTGAGCAGGGTCGACTCTGTAGTTGGTCCTCTCTTTTTTCCCTCTACACTAAATCTTTTGTGATGCATTGTGTGCTTGTAGATCAGTTTTTATCCCCCCCCCCCCCCCCCCCCCCCAGCATAGGGATGCTGGGGTTCAAGTGGTTAAACCGCAAATCAAGAAGCTTAGAAAAAGCCTGTCAAATATGTTATCTCACACAGATCAGACTCACAGACCCATTTCTAGACCTCTCACCTCCTACAGAGACGCCATACAAATCAGTTTTCATAGTTTTCAACTACTACCAAACTTTAACCAGGCATTTCTGGCTGTCATGTCTGGATGTGCTTCTGTTTCATAACATCCTGCACTTGGCAGCTTGAGCTGTGAGCTGTGTGACAGACAAACCCTGTTGTAGATGCTTTGGCCTATGGCCACTCTGTAGAAAAATGTAAAATGTGGTGCAGTGTTTCTTTTGTATTGCATATTTAATGATGGATATGCATATTGATCGGTTGATGTATTATTTCATTAGTCAAACAATGCACATAGCGCGGAGGTACAGTAAAACATATAGGGCCCTATTTTCGCCGGTGCCTTAACCATCATCCCTAAATTGCTGTGATACTTTCTACTATTTAAAAACATGTTCAAATAGTGCAACTATTATACATCTACAAGCTCACAACGTGTCGATGTAGATTGGCTAGTTGCACTATTTGAAAATGTTTTTAAAAATAGTAAAAAATGGCAAAGAGGTTTAGGGATAATGGGCAAGGCACTGGCGAAAAAAGGGCCCTTAGGCTAAAAGGCACAAAAAGTCTTGGGGACTTGTTTCCATTGTGGTCCTATAATATCTGGATATTATTATTGTCATGACATTTTTTGCCAAGACTATCATATAATACTTAAAATACGTACTGAGGTGTGGGTGGTCTTCAGGTTCCTCCTGTTTAATAGAAATGTCCCTGGCTGAGTCTGGAGAGTTCATCTTCACCTGCAGTCTGGACTCCACACACTGGTCTGAAATGAAGCAATTGAATAATGACTTTAATAACTGGAGACCCAGCAGTGGTGTCAACAATAACTATTTGCAGAATGAAAGGCAAAATGGCCAACGCCAACTTTCCAAAATATGAATCCTCTGTGCAAAGATTGAGACTTAATTCTATGGAAATAATCACGCGTAAGATTACACAAGGGAAAATGAGTAACAGGAAGAGTGGGCACCTCGATGTAAAATTGGCTATTTTGTCCAAAATGTTTTAAAAAAATGCAATATTTTGAATATTTGTATATTTATATATTGCAAAGTATACATGATTAGAGCACGATTGAACATTTGACAATTAAGGTCTAATATTTCTACAATAGTGACAAAACCTGAATATCCAATCATTTTAGGCATAAACACGAAGTTGAAGGGTAAATTTAAGTCTGATAATGACTAGCCGTATAATACGACTCCCGTAGACGTATTTATGAGTCTTACGTTTTCAATATACGAGAGTCGTAGGGTAGATACCCCATGGACAACTGGACTTTCAGCTCCTAGCCCCTTAGATCTCCAAACATGTACAAATACAAAAAAAAGGTGCTTACACCCACGCCCCAAATCTAAGCACCTTTTGTTTTTGCATTTGTACATGTTTAGAGATCTACGGGCTAGGAGCTGAAAGTGATTTCAATGTTCCTTCTGCACCCACGACTCACAATTACTGTTCAATTAATAACACACTTTAGCCAGGAATTTCAGGCTTTCATGGCTGGAGGTGCTTTTGTTTCATGACGTCATGCTAGCCTTAGATCAAGACTGTTGTAGATGTGTTTTATTGAGTCTGACTTTTACTTTCGCACAAATGCGAAATTTAAGGTGATTACCCACTTGCCCCAAATGTTAACTAGCAGTCCGGAGTATTTGTGCAATGTATTAGTCCATATTTTTCAATAAATAAGTATTTTAATCCCGTCTGTGGCCGAACGCCATTCCCCCCTCGTTTACTTCCTGTTTACATTGTGTGTAATTCCGGCTTTCACCGGATGCACCCCGTCATTACTACCCATTGGGAACTTCCGACAGAATTGATTGATTGATTGATTGATTGATATACTTACTTTATTTAGTAAGACATGAGAACAGTACATTACTGTACATAACAGTACATGGAAGTACAAATTCACAATACAAGGTCTACTAAACTGGAAAGCTCATTAAGCACTAAGCTTGTTTAAGATGAGATCCCCATGCACACAAATCATGATGACATATAAGAGACAGACAGATATACAAGCTAATATACAGAATGTCATACAATCAGTTTACAGGTTACTGGTATGAAAAGTGAAAAATATGTACAAAAGTAGAAAGAGAGAGGGGGGGTAGGGGGGTGGGGTAGGTTAGGACTTGGACAGGGGCCATTTTTCAATTGCAGCCTCCTGAAGGTGTATCTTGAGGGCAGTTTTGAAAGTGAGTAGGGTTTTACACTCCTTTACTCCTTTTGGTAGGGCATTCCACATTTTTGATGAATAGCATGAGAACGAGTTCATTCCCTTTGTTGAGCCAAATCTGGGATGAACATGATTTGTGGAGCTGCCTCTGGTGTTATGATCATGGACTTGATTCACATTTTGGAAGTATTTTGACAAATACAGGGGGATCCCAATGTTGTGGCGTATCTTGAAGACCAGGCCCATAGCAAGTTGTTATACTGTCCTCAACCCTAAGCCATCCAATCCTAGCAAAATGAGCAGGGTTAGATGGGTTTTGTGATTGAAGCCAAGAAGTAGCCTTACAAGTTTGTTTTGGGATGTTTGGAGCCTTGTTTTTAAGGCCTTGGAGGTGTTGTGATACCATGAAGTGCATGCATAATCATAATGACCTTGTATGAGGGCCCCTGCAAGAATCTTCAGAGTATTCTTACTGACTAGACGATCAATCCTCCACAAATAGCGTATTGTTTGGATGACCTTTTTGATCACTTTTTCTGCGTTTTTGTTACCGGAGAGGTTTGCCTCCAAGATAGAACCCAGGTAGGTAATTTCCTCCTTTCTTGTGATAACATCATCACCCACTTTGATCGTGAAACTCTCAGCCTTGCTAAGGTTAGGACTGGACCCAAAGAGGATGGATTCAGTTTTACCCAGGTGTAATGAAAGTTTGTTGTCGGAGAGCCAGATGCAGATCTTGTTGAGTTCAGTGCTGAGAGTTTTCTCAACCTGCAGCCTGTCCCTGTCCGAGACCAGCAGAGCCGAGTCATCTGCGAAAAGGAACAGTTTGCAGTCGCAAGCTGAAGACATATCATTCACATATATCAGGAACAGTAAAGGTCCTAGTATACTTCCTTGAGGAACTCCACAAGTCACTGGGAGGGGAGGGGACTGGGTGCCGTTTACTTCCACCACTTGCTCCCTCCCTTCCAGGTAGGATCTCATCCAGTTTAGTTTAGAATCGGCCACAGACGGGATTAAAACACTTCTTTATTGAAAAATATTGACTAATAAATTGCACAAATACTCCGGACACCGAGTTAACACTTAGGGCAAGCGGGTAATCACCTTATATTTTGCATTTGTACATGTTTGGAGAAATACGGGCTTTACTGGTGACATTTCAGGGCAATCTGGGGGGATGGAGCTAAGACATGCACTTAGCGGCTTGAGCTGTGTTTTTTTGTGTTTTTGCTTTTGGATTTAATTATGGCTACGCATTTCAAGGTTATTATCACCAAAGATGATCGTATACTATACACAGTGACAATTAGATATTGTGGCAGCCCCTCAACAGAACCAAAAAAGTGAAAGAAAGAGAGAGAGCACATGAAACTTACTGAGGACTCGGAGTGGATGGTCTTCAGGTTCCTCCTGTTTAATAGAAATGTCCCTGGCTGAGTCTGGAGGAGAGTTCATCTTCACCAAAAATACAAAAAAAAACAAGTCTTTGAGCTTCGTGTGGAAATTCCTCCTGTTGTCACAACAACGTGCAGCTTGTCACGCTGACACAGCTTATACACAAATGTTTGTTCACAACAAATATAATATTATAACACACATGCTCTGTATCACGTTTGTTTGTTTGTTTGTTTGTCTCTCTCCCAAACGTGCTGGATGTGTTTCAACCCGGGCGAGAGAGAGGGACGGACCAGACCCGTGTCCTTCACTCTCTCTCGTCCGGAATGAAACACACACAAAAAAACGATACCTCATTGGCCTCTGCAGTTCGTTGGCGCGACAAAGATTGTTAATTTAGCAAGATACACGTTCTCCATTGGAGCCACTAGAGGCGAAGTAGTACACAAATCCTACAAATGGTTTCCTAAGTAGGCGTGGTTGTCTTCTCCCCCGACCATCCCACCACCCTCCCCCTCCCCTCTCCCTGCCTGACGACAACGTCATATGGATGTGTATTTGTGTATTTTCTTCATTAAAGAAATGACATGTTAGAAAGTAAACTGTTACTGGCAAAGATGCTTTTAAGAAATGGAATTCCCACTACAAACACACATGTATTATTCAGTCTTATTCTAGATGTGCTCCTGTTTCTGCTCAATGTTAACCATATGTATCGATATATATATATAACTATAATTATAAATGGTAAATGATATATATATATATATATATATATATATATATATATAATATAAGGTATATATTTTACCACTATAGACTATAGTGTTTTGCATGAATGTTTAACAAAATGTCATGATTCCCAAATCATACCCCATCAACCAAGACATTTAATAATGGAAAATGATATTGAGCATTGGAACACACATTGTATTCATTTTTTAATATGTCCATATGATTTAAGACACTATATAGTATATTCAGAATCTCAGTGTATCAGTTTTTAGAGCATCTTATGGGGACAGAGCATAGAGTTAAAATCTAATATAATCGGCTATTTTCAGCAAAGAGGTTTTGTGTAGAGGGAAAAAAGAGCAGACCAAGTTTTCTGAAATTATGAAAACATCTGCAGCATAATTTATACAATATTTAGTCCCTGCTTAATCTCTCTCAGCTAAGGGGTCCTTGTCTTTGGCCTGAAAAACGGTGAAGACCCCTGGTCTGACACGCAGTGGTGTAAAGTAACTAAGTACATTTACTCAAGTACAATTTTGAGGTATTTTTTTTTACCTTACTGGAGTATTTCCAATTGTCTATACTTTTACTTATACTCAACTACATCTCAGAGGCAAATATTGTAATATTGTACTCCACTACAATTATTTGAAAACTTTAGTTAGTTTGCAATTATCAATTATTATATTAGAAAACATACATTAATCACTTTAGCTCTATTTTATTCATAGGCTATTTGAAAATAACCAGATTACAAGCTCACAACGCGTCACATCGCGACGCGTTGTGAGCTTGTATAGATCTGCTATTTTCAAACATTTTAGTACTTTTACTTTTGGTACTTTTAATCGAGTAACATTTTGAGCTCAGGCCTATTACTTGTAACAGGGTAGTCTTATATTGTGGTATTGCTACTTTTACTTAAGTAAAATATCTCTGAGTACTTCTTCCACCACAACTGGGCCATTATCTCCCATTGGTATTAATCAGAGCCTTGTATTAGATTAGGTCTGGTATTAATAAATTCAACTCACGACCTACTTCTGGACTGGTCTCCTACAGAAAAACGGAGAAGGCGTGTCTTGATGTTTCCAGTCCCTGCACAGCAGCTCTGTGTGTCTACTGTCTGCAAACTGCATGGATTCACTTTATTTCCTCCTTTCAGGTACAGTATTGTGTACCAGGACTTTATTGGGATAAGTGTGGGAATGTATTGTCATGTTTTTATTATTGATTCATTACTTGTACATAATGCGCGCGTACATAATATAGTCTATTATTAGTCTATTACCTCATCTCGGAGCTGTATAGCCATGGTTCACATGACGCTCGTCTGTCACAAGCGTCATGTTACCACTTGTTCCTGGTTTGCGAATTTGTCCACATTCACCACGGCTACATCTACATAAACGTTCATATTTCAAATATAAAGTTCTGACCCCCAAGCCACGGATGTAACACGTTGAGCCGCAAAGGGTCCAAGTTCCTGTATATTCCGTATTGTTCAATAAAAAGCTTTTTAATCTGACCGCCAGCCATTTTCTCCGAATTTTCTCCGATGCTTTCGACTATGCGAGACCACCGGTTGTGAGGTGTATTACACTCTAATACATAACCAAAAAAATAAACAAAATAATAGAAAATGGCCGCCGATCGGATTAAATGTCTTTTTATTGAACAATACGGGAGATACGGGTACTTATCGTGGTCCGGCTCAACTTGTAACATCCGTGGCTCGGGGGTAAGCACTTTATATTTGAAATCTGAATATGTATGTACATGTGAGAGTTGTAAATGTGGGTCCATGACTGTCATGGTATTACGGTCATGTTTCAGGGCTAAGGCTAGTTGTGTGTTTGCTGTATTGTGGTGAGAACTGGCTATTGCGGACATGATATGGATGTTATATTGGCTTTGTGTCAATGTGTGTTTTAATGAATAGTGTAGTAGCTTCACAACGTGGCTATGAGGATAAACAGTGAAATGCACCTGTGCTAAGATAACGAAGCTAACTAGCTGTTTAACGTCCAGTGATAGCTGTAGTGGTCACCAGACATGTCGACCCAAGACAGGTCGACCAGCCGCGATTTTGAGACAGCTCGACCCAGATCGACCGGGTCTGGTTGTCTGAAGTAGTAGCTCTGTGTAACCCCTAGAGGGTAGTAGAGTACAAGGTACAAGGTGACGGTGAGGGAGGTCCTGAGTATATTTATAGTATATTTAAATATTGTAAGCATGCTCCCCCAGTTGCATACTTTTTTTAAAGAAGTGTTATAGTATATTTAAGAGTAAATATTGTAAGCCTGTTTTGTCCTCCTCTCCTCTAAAATCATTTGAAAGTAGCAGATCTACACTAGTTGCCATCATTAAACACAACACAAGAGGTGAAATGAATTAAAGTAACTGTTATTTTATTTGACAAAACAGGGCAGTGTGAAACAATTTCAATGATTGAAAAAAAGGTCAAAAATAGTAGTATATTACAAAAAGGCTGAGTCTGATCGAATGTGCACTATTTCAGTCATACTATCAAACTATCAAAAATAGTTATATACAAAAAATGGGGGAATAAAAAAGAGAAAGGAGACCAGGCTAGACCTCGCTGTCCGCTCTTGCCAGTCCGACCCCGTGTGGCATCGTCCCAGCTAGCAGATCGGCGTTGCAACCGACGTCAGGCCGGCCTGGACAGAGCGGGCCCCGCCGAGCGGAGGCTCACCCTCCTCACGCCCTCCTCACGCCGGAGATGTCTCGCTCACCGAAATGTCCGGCGGAGTAGCATTTTAGAAGAGTCTGCGGCGGTCTGCAGCCAGCGTCACGACGTCCTGACGCTGTTAATGCCACGCTTTGAATTTTCCCTATACATTCTGACCATTGGTTCTCAAAGTGGGGTCCAGGGACCACCATGGGTCTTGAGGGAGTTCCAGGGGGTCCCCAGCTAAATGATAGGAAGGAACCAAATGGACCCTTATGGGTCTGTAAGTAAAAGTGTACATGGAACCAAATGGACCCGTGAAAAGTGTACGTTATACGTGTTTCAGAGTTAAATTAACCATGATTTTAATTAAAGATAAAGATTAATTTGGGTCCCAAAGATAGAAATGCCATTGGACTGGGGTCCCTGAAATTAAACTGGGTGAACTGCTATCATCACTGCTATCACTTCATTTTCACTGCTATCACAGCACAGAAATAATCCAAATATACAAATTCAACACCATTAAAAAAGTGAAACGTAAAACTATTTATATAAACTCTGTCTGTCTGCCTGTCTGGCTGTATGGGTCTGTAAAGCTATATTTTTGCTACAGTCGTATGACAGTTGCACAAATAAAAAATAAGAACATTTTGGCAGCTTCCCTGCTGTATCTGAGTATGCTGACCCCTGATGTACATGAAATAATGCAGTAAAGACTTTTTTTCTCTTTTTTTTATTAGAAAAAGGCACAGAGATAATCCAAATATACAAATGACATTATCAAAAAAGTGAACAAGTAAAACTATAAAAAAAAGTAGTCCAAATTAAACACTATCAAAAAAGTCAACAAGTAAAACTATAACATTTTTTTTTGTGCCATTTCCCCCCCTAAACCTGAAGTCATTTGTAATCGTGTATATTAATGTTATTTAGTGTTCAAAACAAAATAAGGTGACCTCAGTAATAATACTGATAATAGTACTACTGAATAATTCCAAGGATTAATTGCTCCTCAGTTGTTGTTTTTTTTAGCTTTGTTGTTTTTATTATTCTTATTCTGTTGCTATTATATTTATTCCTTGCATTGTTAATTCTAATTTAGAGTTGATGTATTTGCTTATTTAAAACAAAATATATATAATGAAGTGTCTTATTATTATTATCAATATCATTATTATTATTACCCTTATTATTATTATTATTATTATTATTATTATTATTATTATCAAGTTGTATAATTCATTATTAGCACTAAACATACTTTATTTAGGCCTTACAGCAGGAACTCAATATATTCCAGTTCAGTAGGTGGCGATATACACCGGATATACGCAACGGACGCTTACATCAAATCAATGACCAGTGTTGCCATATTTTGCGAGAGAAATAAGCAGCCAGGTCTATGAAAACAAGCCCAAAACTGTGTATTGCTGGCTATAGTCATGTGGTGACTATAGGCCACATGGCCTAGATATGTATGTGTATATATATATATATTGAAAATAGCCGATGTACAAGATCACAACGCGTCTTCAAACAAACCCAAAGTCGCTTATAATAAGCAGACATGGCAACACTACAGCTCCATTCCTTGAGCAACGGTAGGACATCCGGTTGCTTCTGCGTCGTCCCTTCTCTTTCTCCTCTATGCTTCTCGACAGAGGGAAAACATACCGCTGATATATCTATCCTTTTCCTCCGGGGAAATATCATTTAAAGGTTAGTGTATTAGCCTACTATTTTTTTTGTATCTGTGTGGATGTATGCCTGCTGTGTGTAGTCTAAATATCTCGTTTTACAAATGTTTGACTGTTTCATTGTGTACATGTTAGCGTGCTAGCTTGGCTAGCCTACTGTAGCTAACTGACTAGACTTTTCTTGCTACCCACATTACTTTTAATCACGTCACAGAGTTATGATACTAACTGTTGATCGATGGATTGGTAGGTGAATCTGTGTTATGGATACTTGTACTTATTTTATTTATATAGATCGCCGAGCTCATGTTAGCTGAAGGCTAGAATAAGGCAGAATTAAGCTAAAAGCTTACACACACACACACACACACACACACACACACACACACACACACACACACACACACACACACACACACACGGCTGCTAATTTTCTTAATTATTTTGCTTTACATTAAATGAACTGGCTGCTGAAAATAGCCAATCTACAATCTTATGCCACAGCCGAAATCTTAAATGTATTTTTTCCTTCTCTTTTCTTTTCTTTCAAAACAACAAACATGACTTTATTAAACACTGGTTAGCAGCTAAATGCAGGCCCCAGAAAATGTTAAGACCCTGCATTGATATTAGTATGTTACTGTTTGTAGTTTTTTCCTGCGATGGAGCATGATACGGCTTTGATTGTGTCTAACCCTTCTCTTTTTCTTTTTAATTTTCTTTCTTTCTCAGATGTTTCTGCTCGTCATTTCCTGCGTCACAGCAGTGGGGATGAAGAGATCGGGAGCATCTGTGATGACCAAGCTTATAAAACCATGGTAGGTTTAACATGAGTCTAGAAGTAATGTACAGCAGAAGTAATGTACAGCATAAAGTAGAGCCTGACTAAAAAAACAAAAACTGTTTGATTACTTACACACTATCCCTGTGTCTGTATGTTCCAGACGCAGCGCTGTTTGACCTGGTGAGGGCAGTGACCACATTCAAGAACCTCTTGGACCTCACGTTTTGCAAGGTAAGGGTGTGACTACACAGTTATCCAAAATAGCCAATCTACAAGCTCACAGCACGCCACATTTATTTTACCATAAATCCCTGAAACCTCTCTATGTCATGATAGTTGAAAATTATGTGAAAATGGTGTTGGTGTGGAAATTTAGTGAGGCATTGGAAGAGGGGAACTGATCAATGTATCAAGGGTTTCTACACACTGAGTTAAATTAACATACATTTCACTATATAAATTGGGGTCTCAGAGATAGCCATGCCATTAACAGGGTCTGTAGACCTGATGCATGTTAAATTGGGGGTCCTTATTAAAGTACCAACTCCACCGTTGTCTAATTTATTTCCTTTCTCTCCCTCTCAGTTGGCGTTCGTTGGGTGGCTCACGTGACGCGTTCCACATGAAGGAACTGCATTGGCTTTGGAAGAAGAGGCGGGCGACAGACACCAGCACACAGAACCCAAAATTGAATTAAATGAACAGTGGCCCATTTTGTATTCATTCCAGTAGCTTTGATATGGCTCTGAGTCTGTGGCATGTTAACTAGAAACACATACACTACACCAGGACAAACTACAGCGGTAACAAAATGGACCTTTACATGTCTGGGCGTCTGTGTACAGATAGAACCAAATGGACCCTTACAGGTCTGCAAGAGTACAAATGGACCTGCCCTGCCAAGGTAAAGAGCAGTAACTAAGTTTTTGGACACGCCGACTTATTTGAGTATCCCAAAGGTCAAATTAGCCTTTGTGATTTTGGGGGATAAACAATTACCTCAAGAACAGATGCACAATTAGTGTAATATCACTTATATGCCGATATCATTTTTCAGTGATTTTTGATTTCGTAGTTACTGCTCTTTACCTTGGCAGGGCAGCATAGATCTCCTATTTTTTTAACATTCTTATGCATTTTTTACTTGACATTCTGCTCAATGGGTATGTTTACTTTTGTCCAGTAGCTTTGATATGGCTCTGAGTCTATAGCATGTTAACTAGAAACACATACACCAGTAACACATGGAACCAAAATGGACTTTACATGTCTGAAAGTCTGTGTACAGATGAAACCAAATGGACCCTTACAGGTCTGCAACTCTGAGTGTACAAATGGACCATAGATCTCCTATTTTTTAATATTCTTATGCATTTTTTACTTGACATTCTGCTCAATGGGTATGTTTACTTGTTTTGTTACTTTAAGTAGGCTATTGATTACCAGTCTGACTTCACACATATTATTACAGCATTGATACTTTTATGTGGAATACTTTTCTCACTGTCTGCCATTTTAAAGTGATACATTTGTATTTTAGGATTATTATTTCTGTGCCTTCCTTTTCTAATAAATACCATAACAATGGAGTTAATGTCTGTGCTGCATTATTTCACGTAGGCCATGTATTTTATGCATTATGTCATGTTCTTAGACAGATACTTAGAGATACAGGGGAACTGTGTGATGGGGACCTTATTCTGTATTGCTACTTGACATGTTTAGAAACCTCAAATGCGGGGGGTGTAACAATGGCCGCTAAATATAGGGGATGAAAGGGAGGAGGGGGGATTCCCAAAGGGAGGGAGGGAGGGAGGGGGGGGGGGGGGGTATATACAGCATATTATATGACGGCGCTACGCTACCCGGCCGCTATCGACGAACGCCACGGTTGGCGTTCACCGCCGGAGTGAGGCTGATTAGCGGCTCGGCGTGACGCGCGGCTCACGCTGATCAAGGACGCCGAGTGGACGCGGCGTGTCCCGCCCGGCGGACGCCCCGGTCGGCGTGGCGTGGGGACGGCCTCACGCCAGAAATGTGCGATATTTTGCTAGCTGGGGTGTTCACCTCAGCAACAGCTGCCAGCAGCTGGGTGATGTCCAACTCCTTCATTGCATAGGCATCCCATAGTTTCACCAGTTTGCCCTGTGTGTCCTTAGTTTTCTTTCGCTGGTAGCGTGCCACCATATCCATTGTGACGAGACGTTGTAGGTGTGAGATTGTACCAGCTTCTTTGTACAACAACGACACAAGCAGGTACAGATTCAAGCTTGGCCGCTGTGCTGCGTTGTTGAGTCTGTAGTGCCATCCCTCCACGTCGTTGTTGGTTCGGATGGCTTGTCGGTAAACGCACCACTGCTGTGGTTACTGGTTTCCACTGGCCATTCATCCAGGTGTCACGGATGTAGTCCACAAGAGGTTCTAGCCGTTCTGTCGACGTCGATGTGTGGCGATTGAATGCGTCTACTATCTCACCGGCCGGGATGTAGGGCAAAGCAAACAATTGCTTGATGAAACTTTTGACTTCTTCATCGTGTCTGCCACAGACAAACCAAGCGACTGGACATGCCGATACACCGCCTGAGCCCAGTGAAACGAACATCCGCGGACTGATGATGGTGCTGATGATGGGTGCTAGCCTTAGGAATATGATTGATGTTGTTGATGGCCAGTGTCTCTGTGTTTCTCTGCATATATCTGCATTCTATATACAGTTTTAACTTTAAAGGGACATTAAGCATGTATACAAGTCTTACATCCATCAGTGTTTGAGGTGATCAAAAGGAAATAGGCTGAAGCTAAACATTTATGATAGCCTATCCTTCCTTAAACAAGGACACGGTCATATGCTGTGTAGCATACATATTCACCTTGTAAACAAAATGTAAGTAAGATGAAATATGCAATATAAATGAAATCCCAATTATAATATTTGCATCCCATATACGACAACACTGACTGAGCTGCTGCTAATGTGTAGACTGAACGTCACTTTATGATGTTCTGTAAAAGGCCTCTGGGTGGCTCCCTTTAGCTTCCATTAGCCTCCATTAGCTTTGTAACGAGTGCAACAGAAACACCAACAGTCCCACACCAATACAGTCTTGAAGCTAAAGCATTCATAGAAACGTATTATAACATGGCAACTTTGCACTTTACCTGAAAAGGGGAGAATAAAGTGAGTGCAAGAATAATTGTCAGACAACACAGATTGAGGATCGCCAGGCTGAACCAATTGATAATAGACACACTGTAAGGATTTAGAGCTGAGGTAAGGAGGTGTCTAATGGCTGTGCTTGAAAGCCTTATCACATCAAGAAGACAATAGGGCTTGAGGTAAGGAGGTGTCTATCTCAATGGCTGTGCTTGCTTGAAAGCCTTTGGGCTTGTTTCACCCTGACAGACAAATAATAATTCTTTGGTAAATCAATGTACATATTATTATTATTATGTCTCTCCCTCTCTCTCTCTCTCTCTCTCTCTCTCTGTCTGTCTGTCTGTCTGTCTGTCTGTCTGTCTGTCTGTCTGTCTGTCTGTCTGTCTGTCTGTCTGTCTGTCTGTCTGTCTGTCTGTCTGTCTGTCTGTCTGTCTCTCTCTCTCTCTCTCTCTCTCTCTCTCTCTCTCTCTCTCTCTCTCTCTCTCTCTCTCTCTCTCTCTCTCTCTCTCTCTCTCTCTGGGTCGAATTTGGGTCGAGTTGTCGGGTCCAAGCGGGTCGACAGCGGGTCGACCGGTCCGGGTCGACCTGTCTTGGGTCGACATGTCTGGTGACCACTGTAGTAGTACACAACCCTCGTAGACGTATTTACGATTCTGACGTTTTCAATCTACGAGAGTTGTAGGGTTCACGCCCCATGGAGACATGGACTTTCTGCACTATGCCCCGTAGACACTCCAAACATGTACAAATTGAAAATAAAGGTGCTTACCCCCAAGCCCCAAATGTCAACAGTCTCTACGCGGTAGTAGTTTAATGTAATAATCCATATCTTTCAATAAAGAAGTGTTTTAATGCCGTCTGCGGCCGATTCTGTCGGAAGTTCCCAATGGGCGGTAGTGACGGGGCGCATCCGGTGAAGCCCGGAATTACACTAAATGTAAACAGGAAGTAAACGAGGGTGAAATAAATGGCGTTCGGCAACAGACGGCATTAAAACACTTCTTTATTGAAAGATATGGATTATTACAACTACTACCGCGTAGAGACAGTTAACATTTGTGGTTTGGGGGTAAGCACCTTTATTTTCAATGTGTACATGTTTGGAGTGTCTGCGGGACATAGTGCAGAAAGTCCTTGTGTCCATGGGGCGTGAACCCTACAACTCTCGTAGATTGAAGACGTCAGAATCTTAAATACGTCTACGATACCGTCTACGAGGGTTCTATACTACAGCTAGTCAAGTGAGCTACATCAGAAGTAGGATCATTCACTGCAGAGTTAACGTTACTGGGAGACTGATAGGATTTTGTACCGTTTTTCATTTGTTTGTGCTTGTTCATATTTGGTAGCTTAGGTGTCAATACGGTTGAAAATGCTTGCACCCTCTCAGGCAGGGCCTGCAACGTTGTTTTCGGCTGATGGGCCCCTTATGGCAACAATAATAGATTATTATGGGGGGGGGGGGGGGGTACTGACCACGCCCACAAGTGGGGGGTCTCGGGATCCATTAAAACGTTAAAAGTAGCAATAAAAGAGACATGTTAATAACCATAAATTATTTAAAAGTGACTGTCTCTTTAAAAATTGCCTAGTAAACATAAAGCCACAATAAAAGAGTATTCCCATTCTTTCAGCAGAGAGGGAGAGAGAGAGAGAGAGAGAGAGAGAAAGAGAGAGAGAGAGAGAGAGAGAGAGAGACTCTCCTGGTGAAAACAGGAGAGTTGGCAGGTATGGGTTAACCTCGGATTGTTTACAGTATTTGATGTCACGATGACTTGGGCTGCCAAGGAAACAAAGCCATTGGCTGACGTGATAAATAATAAAACTCTGTATCTCTGTTTGAACTTCAGAAGAATATCTGGAACCTTCGCTCTGAGCATTTCCGACGCTTAAAGGTTTCATGACGTTCAGTTTTACCACACATTAAAAGTCTTTGTCATGGTCCTTCAAACGTGTATAGAAAGTTTTAACAAAAAAATCCACTCCATTGATCCATGGCAGGTGTTTTTCTCTCACATTTCTAAAGCCTTTTCAACTGCAATGAAAAAATAAATCTTTGCCTGCTGGTGTCGCTGGTGAGGGATTTTGCCTGTCAATCATCGCCTCTGCTCATGGTCCTTCAAACGTGTATAGAAAGTTTTAACAAAAAAATCCACTCCATTGATCCATGGCAGGTGTTTTTCTCTCACATTTCTAAAGCCTTTTCAACTGCAATGAAAAAAGAAATCTTTGCCTGCTGGTGTCGCTGGTGAGGGATTTTGCCTGTCAATCATCGCCTCTGCTCCCCCCCCCCCCCCCCCCCCCTCAAAGGAAAGGATAGGGGAGGGAAGGGGCGAGGACGAGAGTGGGCGGCATTAATCGGCTGTGACCTCACTGCCGAAGGGCCAAGCTCAGATTATTTTTCAGCCTAATTATTCAGAAAACCCCAGACCACAGAAAATCCCCTGAATGTTCAAAGTTCAGATTTTTTTGGTGTAATTGAGGTCATAAAACCCCCAAAAAAACATAAAAAAAAAAAAAAGTGAAAATGAATGTCATAGAACCTTTAAGATCTCTTCTCTGGAATAAACCCAAAAATTAATTTTAATAATAAGTTTCTGTTTATTGATTTAATTAACTAATATCTGACAGATAGATATGGCCCGGTATTTAGCCTACTAGAG
Source organism: Gymnoscopelus microlampas (assembly GCF_963454915.1). Classification (NCBI taxonomy): domain Eukaryota; kingdom Metazoa; phylum Chordata; class Actinopteri; order Myctophiformes; family Myctophidae; genus Gymnoscopelus; species Gymnoscopelus microlampas. The sequence continues at coordinate 4,828,881 of NC_139941.1, forward strand.
GAAAATGAAGCTATCAGAGACATTGGGTGTTCCATTCATTCAAGGATTATTAATGTTAGCCAAAGAGACATTATCATTATCATCAACAACAACAACAACAACAACAACAACAACAACAACAACAACAACAACAGAACAGTCTCTAATTATTTCTGCTTGTTGTGTCTGTATTCCTCCATGTAGGACGTATCTCTGGCTCAAATACATAGGGAAGCCATCGTATTCAAATGCTTATTACTCAGTGGTGGAAAAAGCACTAAATATTTTTATTTAAGTAAAAGTATCAATACTGCAATGTAGAAATGCTCTGTTACAAGTAAAAGTCCGGAACTTGAGTAAAAGTACAAAAGTATCAAAACATACTTAAAGTACCAATGCGACACATTGTGAGCTTGTAGATCTCTATAGGGCTGAAGTGGTTAATGTATGTTTTTCAATAATAATCAAAATCGTTTTAACTAAAGTTTTCAAATAATTGTAGTGGAGTAAGTACTGGAAACAGCTAAAAACGTGCGCCTATGGTCCTTGCGCTAAATCACGTATTTGAAAAGTTTTTTTCTTTTTTTTTTTTTGGTGAGATCTGATGTTCATAGTGACAGAACACTATGCAACGTGATTGTCTTGAAATCTCGTCTTTGAAATCTCGTCTAGCGAGACTTAGTTTTATCGAACACACCTGTCCTCGGTTCTGGTGACTCATACTGCCTTCCTAATACCTGAGGGGGCCGTGTTTTTTCGATTACTTTTTTCATTTATTTAATTTAATTTTGTAATTGTATTTTATTTTTTTCATTTTCCAAAAAAAACCCCCCAAAAAACATGAAAAAAGTAAATGAAAAAACACGGTCTCCTCACATATTAGAAGGACAATATCAGTCACCAGAACCAAGGACGGGTGTTTCCAATGAATCTAACATGTTTAAAATGGCGTTTACAAAGGGTTTGTATAGGAAGGGGGCATGTCTCATAAAATGAATATCAACTATCTAAATCTGTATCATCTGTATCAAGCAACTTAAAAATGGTCCGGGGTGCTCCCAAAAGCCTGAGTAGACGATAAAAGGACCCCATTTATTTTTTTAAAGTGACGGTCACCTCGGAAAACAACGGGAAGTGTTGATGAAATAGAATACATTTTTGGTTATTGCATTGTCTATTTCTCACAAATGTTTTCAAAAACATTCTTGGGAGCAATGTTTAGCTGTAAATGACATTGTGCGTTTGTTTACATGGCTGCCATGTTGGATACGGCACAAAGTTAAGCAGCGCAGCCTTTGCTCTGAGCCTTAATTTGATTAGACAGAGGTCTATTATTGAGCTCAGCGGTCATTATCCGGAAATAACACACCGCTGAATTCAGTGATTGACCAATCAGAATCAAGCATTCAACCTAGCCGTGTAATAAACATGGATAGGGATATGCACTGGCATTTGCTTTCAAATGTAGTTGACATTGAACCTAGGAGTGTTCCACTCACAGTATGTCTGTTATTTGTATATACAATTTGTACGGAGCAGTTACTTGGAAGGCTTGTTTTTTTATGTTATTAAACAGATCAATCCTACATATGTCATGGTATCAGACAAGACAGCAGCAATATGATATTGAATGTTCTGGGTCTATTCGATGTCTAATGTGTCTCTCTTATCAGTCAGCAGAGAGTGAACTCCTGATTGAGAAGGCGGAGGGAGCTGCAGGGATGCACTGTGGGGCTGTGGAGACCAGAGAGACTGGCCAGGACCAGGAGGCTTTCACAGGAGGAGGAGAAGATATTGCCTCCCCCCATGGCCTGGAGGATCACAGTGACAGTAAAGTGACTGCTCATGCCAGTGAAACAGAGGTTATCCAAATATTTGATATTGCATAAATCCTATTTAATTAGAATTGGTCCCAAGTTCCAACGATTAACACAATTTGCATGGTCAATGGTAAATGCAATTATGGTACTGTTGTACTGTTGCTTTAAGACTGAGATTCAGCATTGCCTAGCAAAAGACATCGTCTAATCTTTCCCGTTCTACAAGCTAACGACACATTGCCTTGACTAGTATGTTAACTCTGTTACTGTGTGTGTGTGTGTGTGTGTGTGTGTGTGTGTGTGTGTGTGTGTGTGTGTGTGTGTGTGTGTGTGTGTGTGTGTGTGTGTGTGTGTGTGTGTGTGTGTGTGTGTGTGTGTGTGTGTGTGTGTGTGTGTGTGTGTGTGCAAAGCAGATGCCTACCAGTGATGGTCATCTATCCAGTCACAGCATGTGGCCTCAGCAGCTCATGGATTCCTATGACTCAGCAGACCTGAGTCAGGACCTGAGCTCTGCTGCCCCCTGGAGGACTGCTGCCTGCACTCCTCCCATCTCCACCTTTGAGGACGACAACCACCGCACTCACACTGAGAAAGGCTGTGAGTATAAAACACGCACGCACGCACGCACGCACACATACACTGTTGTGAAATTGGGTAGGATTTGTGTTCTTACTTTCAAAACTGTGTTCGAATGATTTCATGAACATTTGATATTTAAGTGGGTCACAATCAAAAACTTGAATGTCTTTCTCGGGCATGGAAGAAAGACGCTGTTGCTGGATTAACAATGCAGTGATTTCATTTTGCTTATCAATGCAGTCATTTCATTTAGCTTTTCCATGACTGAATATGTGTTAGTGTTTTGTTTGTCAATTTTCTTTTGTCATGGACATACAAAATGAGTAGACAACTTATAAAGAGCTATAGCCCTAAATTACAATTAAAGATCTGTAATTCTGAGAGTGTACAAATGGAACCAAATGGGTTCCATTGAGTTACTTGAATATAAAACGTTCGAGAACCACTGTCCTAGTGGCCTCCTAATATGCCATTCATATTGTCATAGTAAATCAGTGATTTACTAAAAATGTCTATCAATTACACGCCCCATGAAGCCTGGAATTTATGGAGAATGTTTCGTTTTTGGCGCATTCCTAAGCCAATGATTTGATCTCATCGAAAGTCATAATAAGAGTAGTTCAACTCATTTTCAATGTCGTCGAGTAATACAATGCAATGCATTCAACAACATCACTGTTGAAAATAAATTATATTTAGGAATTTCAGAAAATAAAAGGCATACAGAAGTTATAAATAGAAACCAACACAAATTTAAAACAAAATTCTAAAAACAATTACACATTGCGGGGTTCTAAAATGACTCAACGGTACCAGAGTGGTTAACCGCAAAGCAATCTGGGAAACCATCGTCAAATAAAAAGGAAAAACAGCACCCCCAGCGTTTTTCACTTTTCCATTTGACTCTGGGGGTAGTGATTAACTAGACCTACGCTGACTGGAAACTGGGGTTTGGTCCATGCCCTCAGCCCTCCACGTCCGGTGGTGCACCTATGTTTTCATTCCGACTAGATAGCATTTCTTCCACCACGGAACACTATGGGCAACAAAAAAAAATGACTCTTTTATGCTGAGGCTGAGGCACACAAACTGATTTAGCTCTGTTCATAAACAATTTACTTAGGAATTGTTCAATATGAGCGGGTGGCTTAAAAGAGACATTTTGACTGTTTTTGTTAGTCCGAGAGAGAGAGAGAGGGTCCACGGATCCATTTGGTTCCATCTGTACCCTCGCGGAGTTAAATTTACATTGCGATGTAACGTTACCGTGCAGAGACAGACGCCGGGGGGATCATTCTCACAGACAGACAACCACACCAGTTACCAACGGTTGCCGCGATGGCGAAAAACGGGACCGTCAGTGTGGTGGCCATAGATACAATATTATTATATATTTATAAACATACTTGTGTGGATTACGGAGACATTTTTATGAAATCTTGACGTGCGCTGTGCACTATTTGTGTCAGTCCGAGCCAGGGACCATATGTTTCGCCTTGCAGACCTAGAAAGTCTGTGGAGATGGACGCGGGGGCGGCCATAGCTGAATGGTTAGTGAGCCCGCCTAGGGAGCCAGAGGCACTGGTTGCCCCAGGTTCGATTCCAGGCCAGGTCAGCATATGTGTCGATGAAATGAAATTTGTCCCTGAGCAAGACTCTTAACCCCTAATTGCTCACAGGTTCTCATTGGAAACAAGACCGCAAGGACTTTCATGAACAACCTGTTAAAAGGAATTATCCTTAGACTGGAGCGGCTTTGATTGGTTAAAGCGCGGCTTGCCTCCGGATCTAAGGCCTGCCCACTTGTAGGCCAATGTGCACACGTTCTGAACGACCGCCCCGACAGATTCAGATTGCGAAGCTGCGAAGTCATTTACTACTAAGGTGGTGGCTGAGATTGTGCTGTGTTTTTCTCTAAAACTGGATTGATGTGGGCTTAGAACAGAGTGTTTTGAGATAAACGTTTTTTTCCTGGTTATTTACCACAGATTCCTTAATTTTAGCTAGACAGGATAGCTCGGAAATCGGTCTGCAATTATTTAAGTCGCTTCTATCTCCTCCTTTATGCAGGGGGTTACATGGGCTGTTTTCCAGGCAATAGGGAATGTGCCTGATAGTAGAGAAAGATATGTGTTATTTGTTCAAATATTAATGGCGCAGTTAGTTAAAGAAAATAGGATCCAGTGCGTCCTCTCCAGATTTTAATTTGTAAGTCATTTTAGTAAAAGTGATGATAGATATAAAAACTTGAGTATAGTATAAATCCTCAAAAAAACTAAAGTACAGTAACAAAGTACTTGTACTTTGAACGCTATTCCATACTTTGTACACAACTATTTTGACAACGTTTTAAAAAGACGATTATAAAATATTACAAAACTTTTATAAAAAATTAGAAGTAGGATAATCAATTTGATCCAATCAGTTGCTCTCTCTGAAGTGCCCTCCTCTGTCCTCCTTCTAGATCTCCAATTCCTTCCTGAGTATAAAGAGGCGGTTTCCCCTGAACAGCATGAGAGGAGTCCCAGTCTGGTCCAGGTGAAAGTAGAACCTCCACAGATTAAAGAGGAACAGCAGGAAATTAGTCCCAGTCTGGTCCAGGTGAAACTAGAACCTCTACAGATTAAAGAGGAACAGCAGGGGACGAGTCTCGGTCTGGTCCAGGTGAAAGTAGAACCTCCACAGATTAAAGAGGAACAGCAGGACATGAGTCCCAGTGTGGTCCAGGTGAAACTAGAACCTCCACAGATTAAAGAGGAACAGCAGGGGACGAGCCTTGGTCTGGTCCTGGTGAAAGTAGAACCGCCACAGATTAAAGAGGAACGGCAGGAAATGAGTCCCAGTCTGGTCCAGGTGAAACTAGAACCTCCACAGATTAAAGAGGAACAGCAGGGGACGAGTCTCGGTCTGGTCCAGGTGAAACTAGAACCTCCACAGATTAAAGAGGAACAGGAGGAGGTACTTCTGACACCAGAGGAGGCTGGTGGGTCAATGTTGACATTACTAGCAGTGAAAAGTGACGATGATAATGAAAACAGAGAGACAGCCAGCACCTCAACTGAACACATGAAAACTCAAGCTTATATAGAGAACTGGGTACCATCACAACCAACTAGGGATGACCAGCTCCTCTCTTCACACTGCTCTGAATCTGACACTGATGACAGCGATGAGTGGGAGACCAGGGATGATGAGTCCAATGATGAGTTTAACACACTGAAATCACACAAGACGGATATGGAAGGACAGAGATCGTCTTTGAGCAACAAGCTCAAATCACCAAAACAAACACCATCCATGAGGAGGCAAACAGGAAAGAAAACATTTTGTTGTAAAGAATGTGGGAAGGTCTGTGATCGCAAGGGTGTTCTGAAAGGACACATGAGGATTCATACAGGGGAAAGGCCATTTGCTTGTGCAGTTTGTACCAAAAGCTTTACTTGTAAAGGAAATTTGAAAAAACACATGACAATTCATACAGGGGAAAAACCCTTTAATTGTACATTTTGTAGCAAAAGTTTTGGTCTAAATGACTATCTGAAAAAACACATGAGGATTCATACTGGGGAAAAGCTCCCTACTTGTACAGTTTGTAACAAAAGGTTTACTCTTGAATCAAGTCTGAAAAAACACATGAGGATTCATACAGGGGAAAAGCCCTTTGCTTGTACAGTTTGTGGCAAACGCTTTGCTCGTAATGAAGATCTACCAAGACACATGAGGATTCATACAGGTGAAAGGCCTTTTGCTTGTACAGTTTGTTCCAAAAGATTTACTCATAGTGAAGATCTGAAAAAACACATGATGATTCATACGGGGGAAAAGCCCTTTGCTTGTACAGTTTGTGAAAAAAAATTCAATCGAAAATTCTCTCTAAAGGTGCACATGGAGTGCACTCATACAGGGCAATAATATGGAAAGACAAAGATTGTCATTGAATCCTCGTAGATGATGTTTGTTTAGATGATTGAAGCTCGTTGTTCGAACAGGAAAGAAAAGCTACCAGTTGTGGCAAAGTCTGATCACATGGGTGTTCTGAAAAAAACACAAGAATTCATACAGAGCAAAGGAAAATTGCTTGTACAGCTTATGGCCAATCTCTTTAACTGCCAGTGTTAAAACATCGTCTATAGCTGCCCTTGCCAGCGATTTCGAGAGTTTTTACTAACCTTTGAAAAATCATAGAATATTATCCTTCACAACGATCCACCCAGCAATCGCCTCAAAAGACGTAGGGAGGTCTCGGAGAATCGCGGGGAAAAAGCGAGCCGTCGGGATAATCCATTCAATAGTTATGGGCAGTTGACTGGCTTGTTTTCGCTAAAAAGCAACACAAGCTTGACTTTGAAAATGTGACTTTTATAAATCCTAAAACTACTACACCAAACCATCTCCATTTTGTTGTGATCACGTGATCTTTGGCTGTGGTCTTCATCATCATCATGATTCACAGGCTGCAGAACAGCAGTGTAAACCACTGAAAACACCACACTCTTCGACTCGTCACTGTGAACCTTGGCCAAATGACGAGTGTACTCATCAGTGGCAGTCAATGAGTTAAGTGATATTTTGTGTTAAATAGCTCTATGTGTTTAAATAGCACTATATTCTTATAGTACTCCTTGCTTTAGAGCATTGGTAAGCAATCAGTCGATCACAATCTACATGTCGTTCGTCAAAGCCGTCATAGTAGATTACTAACAGGTTAGTGTATTGGTAGAAGAGGCAACGGACTCCACTTGGACTCTACTTTGTGTCTCCTACAGGATACATTAGCTGGTAGGTAGTGATAACTGCCATTGAGCTACAAGATTGGAAGGGTTATCATACCAAAATATAAACTAGAGACATATAGGAAGACAAAAATACAAAAACTTTACGGTTACCTTAGGTGGTACCAATTTGTGAAAATATCAGTGTTGGCCCCTGGACTATTCGTGTTCTTTTGACTTCCCAAATCTTAACAAACCCTCACAGACAAAAGTATCCCTAACAATTGATGACAGATGCCATCACATCTGTCAAAAGTATCCTTGTACTATGTATAAAAGGTCATGTGTATGTTTTTTTTGTGTCAAATGTCAATAAAAACTAAATCAATCAAGCAATTGAACAGAATATCTAAATGTGAATATTTGTCAATATTGTAATAAAAAGTTATTTAAAAAGTGTAAAAATCTGTGTGTGTACTACTGTCCCGAGCAGTTTGCTCTCTCTAAGCCGGCGTCACCCCGTGGTTGCATTTCAAAACTACAACTGAAGTGACACCTCACGGTACGTACGGCACACAAAAAACTACAGCAACAAAATGGCCACATTGAGGAAAATGGCTGTATATAATCAACCTTGTGATAACACAAGACATCTATGAATAGTGTAGTGTAGAAAGTGTATTGTCTCTCCTCAACTGTCTGGCAGTAGTACATATTCAGAAATCTGTTTTGTGTTTTGTGGGCATAAAACCAATCAGTGAATGTCTTTGTCATTAACCATATGAACCGTAGAGTTCCTATTCTGGGTATGTCATAAAAAGCAGGCGTTCAGCAAAAATGGTCAAACCTTCTGCAAAAATAGCAATTCTACAGACTTGTGAGCTTGAGCTCAAGTCGTGTAGAGGGGGGAAAGTAAAGGGCCAAGGGCCTTGTTGGTCCCCAGTCAATGAAGCATATAATGCCTAAACAGAATAAGATCTGGTGTTGGACGTGCAAAAGCCACCCTCGCCAAATGGGGATACCTAAATGACGGGGACGTTGTGTGTGACTGCGGCATTGAACCACAAACCATGCAGCACCTCCTGATATGCCCCCTGCTGGAGCAATCCTGCACAGTATCGGACTTGGCAGAGTTTAATGAGAAGGGACAGCAATGTGTTCAGCTGTGGCTGAACCACATCTAGCCAAGCCTTGTAACTGACTGTCTTGTAGGCACGATAAGAAGAACCCTGCAAATAACCATAAGGGCCTTTTGGAGACATTTGATATTACGTGGGATGAACTCAGATGAATGAAGATTCTGTTTAACAATGAATTAACTTCTTCACTTAAGGCATTTCAATCTAGTTGGCGGGTCACAATACATCATTGATTCTCAAAGTGGGAACCCCAGGGGTCCTTGAAGGGCTTCCAGTGGGTCACCATCTATGATGTATAGTTACGAAGCAAATGGACCCTTACAGGCCTGAAACTCTGAGAACGTACAAAAGGAACCAAATGGACTCCAAAGGGTCAATGTGGTTGCTTTTGTACATTCTCAGTGTTACGGGGCCCTGTGGCCTAATGCATACTTAACTGGCTGGTCTTGAAATTAAAAAGTTTTAGAATCACTGCAATAGACTGTGTACTGGAGAAACATTTGTTATTGATTTGAAGGTCAGTACATTTGTATAGTACCTGTGAACACTAATTCCTGTACATTGATTTTCAGCAAAAATAGTCAAACCTGCAAAAACAGACTTCTACAGACTTGTGAGCTTGTATATCAGCTCAAGTGGTGTAGAGGGGGGAACGTAAAGGGCCAAGGGCCTTGTTGGTCCCCAGTCAATGAAGCATATAGGGTTTTTAAGACGTTCATATTGGAACGCTGAGTACGGTTAGCCAACCAGAGCCAAACCATGCACACGTGGAAATGTCATTTACACGGTTGTTAACCCTGCAAATAACCATAAGGGCCTTTTGGAGACATTTGATATTACTTGGGATGAATGAAGATTCTGTTTAACAATGAATTAACTTCTTCACTTAAGGCATTGCAATCTAGTTGGCGGGTCACAATACATCATTGATTCTAAAATTGGGAACCCCAGGGGTCCTTGAAGGGCTTCCAGTGGGTCACCATCTAAATGATGTATAGTTACGAAGCAAATGGACCCTTACAGGCCTGAAACTCTGAGAATGTACAAAAGGAACCAAATGGACTCCAAAGGGTCAATGTGGTTGCTTTTGTACATTCTCAGTGTTACGGGGCCCTGTGGCCTAATGCATACTTAACTGGTTGGTCTTGAAATTAAAAAGTTTGAGAATCACTGCAATAGACTCTGTACTGTACTGGAGAAACATTTGTTATTGATTTCAAGGTCATAGGTCAGTACATTTGTATAGTACCTGTGAACACTAATTCCTGTACATTGATTGATTGATTGATTGATTGATTGAATACTTTATTAAAAAGTCTGTTTGTTTGTACGATAATACAGTAAAAAAAATAGCTATGTTAAAAGGATAACACAAAAAGCCCCGGGGGGCCATTGTACTCAATTCATTAGTAAGACATACAACGCATACAATGTACTCAATTCACCAATTAGACATACAATACCATTCTGACAAGTGCCGCTTCCCAATTAAAAAAACAACAATTATATAATATAATTGCTAAATAATCAACAAGTTGGAAAATTAATTTAATCCATCAGAAAACATTGAGTTGCTCTCTCTGAAGTTCCCTCCTCTGTCCTCCTTCTAGATCTCCAATTCCTTCCTGTGTGTAAAGAGGAGGTTGAACAGCAGGAGAGCAGTCCCAGTCTGGTCCAGTTGAAACTAGACCCTCCACAGATAAAAGAGGAACAGCAGGAGATGAGTCCCAGTCTGATCCATGTGAAACTAGAAACTTCACAGATTAAAGAGGAGCAACAGGAGATGAGTCCTAGTCTGGTTCAGGTGAAACTAGAACCTCCACAGATTAAAGAGGAACAGGAGGAGGTATTTTTAAGATCAGAGGAGGCTATATTACTAGCAGTGAAAAGTGAAGATGATGATGAAAACAGAGAGACAGAGCCTCCAGCCAGCACCTCAACTGAACACATGAAAACACAAGCTTATATGTGTTCTCATCCAACTAGTGATGACCAGCTCCACTCTTCACACTGTTCTGAATCTGACACTGAAGACAGTGATGACTGGGCTCCAAACCTTTCTGAATATAATACTAAATACATTGATAGCAAGTGGGAGACCAGGGGTGATGAGTCAGCTTTAAACACACTGAAATCACACAAGACTCAACATGTGTTAGAACAAAGCTTGTCTTTGACCAACAAGCTGCCTCAGAACCTGAAATCATCAAAACAATCACCATCCACGAGGAGTCAGACAGGAAAGAAAGATTTTAGTTGTACAGACTGTGGCCAGGTCTATGGTCACAAGGGTGTTTTGAACAGACACATGATGATTCATAAAGGGATAAAGCCCTTTGATTGTACAGTTTGTAGCAAAAGCTATACTCATAAAATATCTCTAAAAAGACACATGAGGATTCATGCAGGAGAAAAACCCTTTATTTGCACAGTTTGTGGAAAAAGCTTTACTAAAAAAGGAATACTGAAAACACACATGAGGATTCATACAGGGGAAAAACCCTTTGCTTGTACTGTTTGTAGAAAAACCTTTTCTCTGATGGGAGGTCTGACCAGACACATGAGGATTCATACAGGGGAAAAGCCATTTGCTTGCACATTTTGTACCAAAAGATTTTGTCTTAATGATCATCTGCAAAAGCACATGACAATTCATAGAGAGGAGAGGCCTTTTGCTTGTTCAATTTGTAGCAAAAGCTTTACTCTTAAAGGAAGTCTGAGCAGACATAAGAAGATCCATACAGGGGAAATGCCCTTTGCTTGTACATTTTGTAGCAAAATATTTGGTCTTAATGACCAGCTGAAAAAACACATGAAGATTCATACAGGGGGAAAGCTCCCTGTTTGTACAGTCTGTAGCAAAAGCTTTACTCTTGAAGCAAATCTGAAAAAACACATGAGGATACATACAGGGGAAAAGCCGTTTGCTTGTACGGTTTGTAGAAAGAGATTTACTCATAATGAAGGTCTGACAAGACACATGAGGATTCATACAGGGGAAAAGCCATTTGTTTGTACAATTTGTGAAAAAGCTTCAATCGAAGATTTTCTCTAAAGATACACATGAAGACTCACAGGGTAATAACTTTTAGTTTGTAGCAAATGTTTTGGTGGTCTAAGTACAACTCGTAAGATGCTAGTTGAACACTAACATGCTTTTTTAAAGCGCAATCTGAGCTGACACACATCTTACAGAAAACCTTATATATTCATTACTACATGTAAAAGGAGAGATAGCAAATAGATTTTGAGACTCGGTCTTCAGTCGCACTTCTTCAGTCGACTTCAGACTTCACTTAAGATTTGTCCTCATCTCAGACTTGAAATTTGGGAATTTGGATGAACAATCCATTTAATTTGTTTTATTTGGCGCATTAACATTAAGGAAATGCCTCACGGTGTCCCTCCCTCATAATGCGTAAAGTTATGCATCCGGGGCACGCATCCACAGATGGCTGTAGCAGCAGCTGTTTCATCCATTATAACACTTGACTGTTTAGCTTCACTCAAAGCCCAAATCATGGTATGGTTGAAATCAAATTGTGCTCACATGTATAGTTACTAATTGGTTATCTGAATGATTATGTCTTCTTTTGTTTTCACAAGTTAATGTATTGGGTCTGATTTTGATGATGCTAATTGTATATATACAGTATATATAGAACACCTGCTCATGTCAACCTGCGCTGCTTGGTTTTATGCTGTATCCAACATGACAGCCATGTAAAAAACAAACAATGTCATTTACAGCTAAACGTTGCTCTCAAGAATATTTTTGAAAACATTTGAAGTGAGAAATATACAATGCAATAACCGAAAAGTGATTCTATTTGATCCACTACACTTCCTCGTTTATCTTGGCGCACCGACGCAAGAATAACAAAACCTTTCCACTGTCAACAGTGTAACAAGAGTTTCCGTCAGTCAGATCAACTGAAGACACACGTGCGTACCCACACAGGAGAAAAACCTTTCCACAGTTCACTTTCAACACATCATCTAACCTGAAGAAACACCAGCATAGCCACACTGGAGAAAAACCTTTCTATTGTACGCAGTGTGAAAAGAGTTTCAGTCAAGATCATCTGAAGGCACACCTGCGTCTCCACACCGGAGAAAGACGATACTACTGTACACAGTGTGACAAGAGTTTCAACACATCATCTAACCTGAAGAGTCACCAGCGGATCCACACCAGGGTTCATTTTGACAGCACATTTTGATGAAATTTTAGTCATAGACTTTTGAATGAAATGTCATTTGAAATCTGAAATGTTTTAGTTTTAGTCTAGTCTTAGTCGACTAAATATCATAAGATTTTAGTCGACTAAATATACAGTTGATTTTGTTGACAAAAATATATTTTGGCGGGCCTTGATGTGGTCATAATAGCTGATTTTACACTTGGTTGCATGCTGAAAATAGCTGATCTACAAGCTAACAACGCGTCGCAGCATAGCTTAGTTTTTATTTAGTTTTCATCAGTGAAAAAAAAGGAGGTTGACGGGTTTTCTTTTGTCATCGTTTTATTCGATGAAATTTACACTGATCCACACAGCAGAAAAACGTTTCTGCTGTTTCCTCTGTGACAAGAGTTTCAATGTGTTAAGTGACCTGAAGAGACACCAGTGTATCCAGACTTGAGAAAAACATTTCCAGTCTTTGTAATTGTGTTTACAATGCGAGTTCTGAGTGGTTACAGCTCACATATTTAATGATCACACAGCAGAGATCAAGGATTTAGTATCAAATGGAGTTATTATCATTTTTACATGGCATCAGTCGAGTAGCGTGAAGAGCAAATAAAAACAAACGGCATAAATAATAAATAGAGACGTGAGATGAAAACCATGACTTTCAATCGATCTACTCTTAATAGACTGTGTGCATAACTATGGTTCCCTTTTCAAGAAGGTAGCATGGAACATTTCCTGTTCTGGGTCAGTTTGTCATCATATAGCTTCATTTGACTAGCTCAGCAGCAGATTTGAACTGGAATCACACGACACCTTCATGATCCGGTTCAAATCTGCTGCCGAGCCGATCAAATGAAGCTAAGATGACACACTGACCCGTACATCCATTCAATCCGGGAACGTGTCTCTGTCATTCTCGATTTCTTTGGCTATTCAAAAAACGTTCAATATCTATATTTTTTTAAGCGAACATTTGTACGTCAAATCTTTACTTCTGGGGGTCCCTGGAACAAAATGTTTGACAAATGTTCGCTTTAAAAAATATATATTCAAAGATTTGCACAAATGTTCCACGTTTAAAAAAAAAATAATAGCCAAAGAAATCTTAAAATGACACAGATGCGTTCCCGGTCTTAATGGGTTAAAGGAAATGTTTATGTTTATGTTGTTTATGCCACCTTCTGGAAAAGGGAACCACAGTTATGCACAGAGACTATTATTATTATTATTATTATTATTATTATCATACAAGACCGTGGGTTCTCAATGTGGGGTCCAGGGACCACCACAGGTACAAAAACGACCCTTCACGGGTCTGTAACACAGAGAGTGTGCAGGATGTTACAGTGTAGATTAGCGTTCCAGTGATTCTAAAACCTAACTTTTTCGTTTCAAGGACCCCCAGTTTGATAAGCATTAGGCCACAGATCCCCATTTGTTACCTGGAGACCGGCTTCGAATGCTATCAATGCACTGAATGGGACATTGTCACGTTTTATCAGACCATTGAATGGGCGAAGTAGGCGATATCTAGCCTCGATCTCCAGGCTTTTATTGTTTAGTTTTGCTAAAAAATAGCCTGGAGGAGCGCGTTGGTGTACCCGGTATGGGAAGTGTTTTATTTCCCCAACCAACCAGAGTGCAGTGGGCGTCGCTCGTAATGTTGTGTTAACGGGGCGGGGGTTGACGGACAGATCGGTGAACCAATGGGATCAGGCGCAATCTCTCCGCGCCTCTATACACCCACCCCTCTATACACAAAAACAGGAGCGCTATTGCAACCTAGGAGATATCTGACCTCCCCGTGATTTAGCAGACCATTCATTGAGGGCGTAATCAGGAGATACTGACCTACCCCGGAGGCAGAGCAGTCCCCACGACACGATTTACGATTCTGTGCCTATGGGTATAGAACTCGGACGGCGCTTAGTAGGCTCAAGCGAACGTCGCAACGTTCGGCATGACATCTTGCTCGCTTTAGCTCGCTCGGCGGTCCGTCCCGTGGCTCCAGTTCGCTTGAGACTGCGTGCCTCCGTCATGGTCCAAAACCAAAACCGAACGTACTTTATCCCTTTAAGACTCGGGAACGCATCTGTGTCATTTTAAGATTTATTTGGCTATATAAAAATAGCAGATATACAAGCTCATAGCGTGGCACCGAGTGCCGCGCTACGAGCTTGTATATCTGCTTTTTTTAATTTTTATTGTGAAAATGTGTGCAAATCTTTAGGTTGAATGAATATATACTTTTTTAAAGCGAAAGTTTTTAACTCAAATCTTTTTACAAATTCACTCAAAAAATAATAATTTACAAATGTCTTGTAAATCCTAACATTTTTTTTTTCCTAAAGGTTTTTTTTTTTTTACTTATGTTGCTCATTATTATTATCAATGGTTTTCAAACTTTTTGTGTCAAGGACCCCCAAAATAATATGTATTTGTCCGCGGACCCCCTCCCATCTAAAGATGTGGGTAGCACTTTACAATAATGACCCGTTATAAAGCATTTATAAACGTTTATAAGTAGTTTGTAGACTATTAACAAATCATTAACAACCTGTTTGTTGACATTCGTAAATGATTACTAAAACCTTTATAACTACAGTTACAAATCATTTGTAAAGTATTAGTAAGTAGTGAACTATTCATGAATAAGCCATTTATATACATCTGTAAAAGATTATTAAATCATTTGTAACGACCCATTCTAAAGCATTTATAAACGTTTATAAGCAGTTTGTAGACTATTAACAAATCATTAACAACCTGTTTATTGACATTCGTAAATGATTACTAAAACCTTTATAACTACGGTTACAAATCATCTATAAAGGTATTAGTAACTATTCATGAATAAGCCATGTATAATACATCTGTAAATTATTATTAAATCATTTGTAACTGATGTTACATAATATATACAAGCTATTGGTAGCTTGTTCATGTTTAACATATGCTTTGTTAAACATTCCTAAAGTATCTATAAATCCTTAGTACATGTTATCATGTGCCCTATAGTAAAGTGAAGACAGTTCATCATTTACAACTGTCTGTTAATGTGTTTGTTCATGTTTAACATGCTTTGTAAAACATTCCTAAAATATCTATAAATCCTTTGTACATGTTATTATGTGCCCTACAGTAAAGTGAAGACAGTTCATCATTTATGACTGTCTGTTAATGTGGACTTTCTCCTTACCTGTTGCAAACTACCTGGCTTTCATGAATGCAGACACCAAACAATTACTAGAATTATCATTCATGTTAAGCAAATGATGCGTAAGACATTCGTAAAGAGTATGTAAACCATTTGTGGTGTTAGGGACCAAAAAAGTCACTACAAAGTACTACCAATCAACCCTAAATTGCCTGAAACGTACTCCTAACAGGTTTTTGGGGGGACGATTTTGGCCTCCACACTTAGTGATTATTTCGGATTTAACTTTCGTTTCGGTGGTGACCAACTTTCGTTTCGGTAGTTTGATTACAAAATGTAAGTTGTGTAAAAAATAATCTGACTATACTAAGTTGTTATTTGTTTGTTTAAGTCAGGCTATACTCTACTCAGAGTCATAAGTTTACAAAATGTACTAAAGTACAGTGAACGTCTGTGCGGTTTGTCTTCATCACTGAAAATAACGTACATGTAAACTGATGTCATGTGCAGTTGGGGTGAAGAAACACAACGATTTCACTCCTAATAATACCTATTTGATTTGACATCCTGACTTGCTGCTGTAGCTGAGGCTTGAACCTGTTACCTGCGGCTCACTAGTCAGTGACTCTATCCATTCACCTACAGCTGTTTCCTTGGAATCTGCGGTTCTGAAACGTTTTGTTGTCAACCCCTCAAATTGACATGTATTTGGGCAGTGGACCCCAATGTGAAAAGATGTAGTGTCAGGGCCCCCCATGAAAAAGATTTATATTTATGCTGTAACACATTTTTTTAAAGTTATTTGTCTTGTTTGTTGTTCAAGTCAAAGCACCAGGAAGGCTGTACCTGTCAGCCATCTGTTAGCTCAATGGGTTGAGACGCAGTATTCATGATCCAGAGGCCATGAGTTCAAATCCCATTGATGTCTTTCCTATGATTCTTTCCTTTGCAGACTGGCTTCCAGAGGATCAACTGAAAACTACCAGGAAGGCTATATTTGTCATCCAACTGTTAGCTCAATGGGTTGAGACGCAGTATACATGATCCAGAGGCCATGAGTTCAAATCCCATTGATGTCTTTCCTATGATTCTTTCCTTTGCAGACTGGCTTCCAGAAGATCAACTGACAACTACCAGGAAGGCTGTACTTGTCAGCCATCTGTTAGCTCAATGGGTTGAGACGCAGTATTCATGATCCAGAGGCCATGAGTTCAAATCCCATTGATGTCTTTCCTTTGCAGACTGGCTTCCAGAAGATCAACTGAAAAATACCAGGAAGGCTGTACTTGTCAGCCATCTGTTAGCTCAATGGGTTGAGACGCAGTATACATGATCCAGAGGCCATGAGTTCAAATCCCACTGGTGTCTTTACTGTGATGCTTTCCTTTGCAGACTAACTTCTAGAAAAACAAGTTAAAACCACCAGGAAACCTGTAACTCTCAGCCAACAGCTTAGCTCAACTGGTAGAGCGTCTGTCCAATAACATGACTTGACTTGACTTGAGTGGGTTCGATTCCCACTCGAGTCAAGTGTCCCCGGTAACTTGAGGCAACGGATAAATTGACTGATATCCTTAGTGATGCTTCCCTTTGCAGACTAACTTCTAGAAAAACAAGATAAAACCACCAGGAAACCTGTAACTCTCAGCCAACAGCTTAGCTCAACTGGTAGAGCGTCTGTCCAATAACATGACTTGACCTGACTTGAGTGGGTTCGATTCCCACTCCGAGTCATGTGTCCCCGGTAACTTGGGGCAACGGATAAATTGACTGATATTCTTCGTGATGCTTCCCTTTGCAGAATAACTTCTAGAAAAACAAGTTAAAACCACCAGGAAACCTGTAACTCTCAGCCAACAGCTTAGCTCAACTGGTAGAGCGTCTGTCCAATAACATGACTTGACTTGACTTGTGTGGGTTCGATTCCCACTCGAGGCAAGTGTCCCCGGTAACTTGGGGCAACGGATAAATTGACTGATATCCGTAGAATAACTTGTAGGAGTGTGCTGGTTCAAATCCAGTTCAACCCAGGACCGAGCGGTCCTGGGTTCGATTCCCACTAACGTCAAGTCCCCGGTAAATTGGAGCAGCGGATAAATTGACTGATATCCGTAGAATAACTTGTAGGAGTGTTCTGGTTCAAATCCAGTCACCACCTTAGTAACTGAAACCGAATCTCTGGGCCCTACTCCTCCCCCTACTCCGGGCCCTATTCCTACTTCTCCCCCTACTCTGGGCCCTACCCTTGACGGATATCAGTCAATTTATCCGTTGCCCCAAGTTACCTGGGACACTTGACTCGAGTGGGAATCGAACCCACTCAAGTCAAGTGAAGTCATGTTATTGGACAGACGCTCTACCAGTCGAGCTATGCTGTTGGCTGAGAGTTACAGGTTTCCTGGTGGTTTTAACTTGTTTTCTAGAAGTTAGTCTGCAAAGGGAAGCATCACTAAGGATATCAGTCAATTTATCCGTTGCCCCAAGTTACCTGGGACACTTGACTCGAGTGGGAATCGAACCCACTCAAGTCAAGTCAAGTCATGTTATTGGACAGACGCTCTACCAGTCGAGCTATGCTGTTGGCTGAGAGTTACAGGTTTCCTGGTGGTTTTAACTTGTTTTCTAGAAGTTAGTCTGCAAAGGGAAGCATCACTAAGGATATCAGTCAATTTATCCGTTGCCCCAAGATACCGGGGACACTTGACTCAAGTGGGAATCGAACCCACTCAAGTCAAGTCAAGTCATGTTATTGGACAGACGCTCTACCAGTTGAGCTATGCTGTAGGCTGAGAGTTACAGGTTTCCTGGTGGTTTTAACTTGTTTTTCTAGAAGTTAGTCTGCAAACGGAAGCATCACTAAGGATATCAGTCAATTTATCCGTTGCCCCAAGTTACCGGGGACACTTGACTCGAGTGGGAATCGAACCCACTCAAGTCATGTTATTGGACAGACGCTCTACCAGTTGAGCTATGCTGTTGGCTGAGAGTTACAGGTTTCCTGGTGGTTTTAACTTGTTTTTCTAGAAGTTAGTCTGCAAAGGGAAGCATCACTAAGGATATCAGTCAATTTATCCGTTGCCTCAAGTTACCAGGGACACTTGACTCGAGTGGGAATTGAACCCACTCAAGTCAAGTCAAGTCATGTTATTGGACAGACGCTCTACCAGTTGAGCTAAGCTGTTGGCTGAGAGTTACAGGTTTCCTGGTGGTTTTAACTTGTTTTTCTAGAAGTTAGTCTGCAAAGGAAAGCATCACAGTAAAGACACCAGTGGGATTTGAACTCATGGCCTCTGGATCATGTATACTGCGTCTCAACCCATTGAGCTAACAGATGGCTGACAAGTACAGCCTTCCTGGTATTTTTCAGTTGATCTTCTGGAAGCCAGTCTGCAAAGGAAAGACATCAATGGGATTTGAACTCATGGCCTCTGGATCATGAATACTGCGTCTCAACCCATTGAGCTAACAGATGGCTGACAAGTACAGCCTTCCTGGTAGTTGTCAGTTGATCTTCTGGAAGCCAGTCTGCAAAGGAAAGAATCATAGGAAAGACATCAATGGGATTTGAACTCATGGCCTCTGGATCATGTATACTGCGTCTCAACCCATTGAGCTAACAGTTGGATGACAAATATAGCCTTCCTGGTAGTTTTCAGTTGATCCTCTGGAAGCCAGTCTGCAAAGGAAAGAATCATAGGAAAGACATCAATGGGATTTGAACTCATGGCCTCTGGATCATGAATACTGCGTCTCAACCCATTGAGCTAACAGATGGCTGACAGGTACAGCCTTCCTGGTGCTTTGACTTGAACAACAAACAAGACAAATAACTTTAAAAAAATGTGTTACAGCATAAATATAAATCTTTTTCATGGGGGGCCCTGACACTACATCTTTTCACATTGGGGTCCACTGCCCAAATACATGTCAATTTGAGGGGTTGACAACAAAACGTTTCAGAACCGCAGATTCCAAGGAAACAGCTGTAGGTGAATGGATAGAGTCACTGACTAGTGAGCCGCAGGTAACAGGTTCAAGCCTCAGCTACAGCAGCAAGTCAGGATGTCAAATCAAATAGGTATTATTAGGAGTGAAATCGTTGTGTTTCTTCACCCCAACTGCACATGACATCAGTTTACATGTACGTTATTTTCAGTGATGAAGACAAACCGCACAGACGTTCACTGTACTTTAGTACATTTTGTAAACTTATGACTCTGAGTAGAGTATAGCCTGATTTAAACAAACAAATAACAACTTAGTATAGTCAGATTATTTTTTACACAACTTACATTTTGTAATCAAACTACCGAAACGCAACAATCACTAAGTGTGGAGGCCAAAATCGTCCCCCCAAAAACCTGTTAGGAGTACGTTTCAGGCAATTTAGAGTTGATTGGTAGTACTTTGTAGTGACTTTTTTGGTCCCTAACACCACAAATGGTTTACATACTCTTTACGAATGTCTTACGCATCATTTGCTTAACATGAATGATAATTCTAGTAATTGTTTGGTGTCTGCATTCATGAAAGCCAGGTAGTTTGCAACAGGTAAGGAGAAAGTCCACATTAACAGACAGTCATAAATGATGAACTGTCTTCACTTTACTGTAGGGCACATAATAACATGTACAAAGGATTTATAGATATTTTAGGAATGTTTTACAAAGCATGTTAAACATGAACAAACACATTAACAGACAGTTGTAAATGATGAACTGTCTTCACTTTACTATAGGGCACATGATAACATGTACTAAGGATTTATAGATACTTTAGGAATGTTTAACAAAGCATATGTTAAACATGAACAAGCTACCAATAGCTTGTATATATTATGTAACATCAGTTACAAATTATTTAATAATCATTTACAGATGTATTATACATGGCTTATTCATGAATAGTTACTAATATCTTTATAGATGATTTGTAACCGTAGTTATAAAGGTTTTAGTAATCATTTACGAATGTCAATAAACAGGTTGTTAATGATTTGTTAATAGTCTACAAACTGCTTATAAACGTTTATAAATGCTTTAGAATGGGTCGTTACAAATGATTTAATAATCTTTTACAGATGTATATAAATGGCTTATTCATGAATAGTTCACTACTTACTAATACTTTACAAATGATTTGTAACTGTAGTTATAAAGGTTTTAGTAATCATTTACGAATGTCAACAAACAGGTTGTTAATGATTTGTTAATAGTCTACAAACTACTTATAAACGTTTATAAATGCTTTATAACGGGTCATTATTGTAAAGTGCTACCAAATATTTTGTTCCAGGGACACAATTTAAAAAAAATAGCAGATCTACAAGCTCATAGCGCGGCACTGAGTGCCGCGCTATGAGCTTGTATATCTGCTATTTTTGAATAGCCCAAAGCAATCTTAAAATGACACACCTGCATTCCCTTCCCGGCCTTAAAGGGTTATATAAGTCCTCTCCGTCGGTAGATCAGTATCCTGATAACACCCAATGGAATGGTGTGATAAATCGCGGGTAGGTCAGTATGTCTCCTACTTTGCCCATTCAATGGTCTGATAAAACGTGATAATGTCCCATGTAATGCATTGATAACATCCGAATCAGGTGACCTGGACCTGTGTCCATTTGGTTCCATTTGTACACTCTCTTGAGTTACAGACCCGAAAGGGTCCATAGGGACAGCTGGTGGCCTCCCGGGTCAAACATTTAGAACCGCTGATATACTTAACATTCGCCGGTCTCTTCTAATCTCACTACTGTACGTTAAGAAAGCTAATTAATACAGGGGTTCTCAACCTTTTCTGGATCAGGGCCCACTTGGAAATCGAGAAAGTGTCCGTGGCCCAAATGTGCTTTATAAATAAACGTTATTTGATTTGAATGTAATGATCGATCAATCGATTGTATTACGACTTGGATCAATGAAACCGACATAGAATAAGTTCCTATTATATGCATCTGTGCGGAATCACAATTAAAACACATTTTCCAAGCTTTTAACCCATTAAGACCGGCGGGAACGCGTCCGTGTCATCTTAGATTTATTTTGCTATTCAAAAATAGCAGATCTACAAGTTCATAATGAACTTGTAGATCTGCTATTTTTGAAAAATGCTTCTGGGGGGGGGGGGGGTCCCTGGAACCAAAATATTTTGAGATGGGGGTGCGTGGCCAAATACATAACGTATCATTTTGGGGGTCCTTGAAGTTTGAGAACCACTGATATAGCAACATAAGTTTAAAAAAAAACTGTTTTGTAGAATATATATTCAAGATTTGCAATGTTCACGATAAAATAAAAAAAAGATTCTAGATCTACAAGCTTGTAGCGTGGCACTGAGTGCCGCGCTACAAGCTTGTAGATCTGCTATTTTTGAATAGCCAAAGAAATTAAAAAAATCACACAGATGCGTTCCCGGTCTTAATGGGTTAAAGACAAAAATACCATACACTTTTTGTGTTACATTCCTTTTTATATATTGATGTTATTTTATCATTAAAATATTCGTTTTTTGCCAATTATTTGGGGGGTCCACTTGCAATATCCTCGCGGCCGAACAGTAGGCCCCGGCTCGCAGGTTGAGAATCGCCTTGAGTTAAAAAAAACTTCGTTAACAAACAGATCTACAAGCTCAAAACGTTGTGAGCTTGTAGATCGGCTGTTTTTTTTGTAGAACTTTCTTTTGACACAGTAGGGCAAAAGTAGGGGATTAATTTACGTAAAAACAAAAATAGAAAAAAAAACATAAAAGTTTAAACGTGGAAATAAGAAGTTTCTGCCCAACAGCAACAATAGGCTCTGATGGTGGATACGAGTCACCGGTTTGATTCCCAGGCCCAGCTGACCTTTGCCGCACGTCACTCCCTGACTCTATCCCCCTGTTACCTATTCTCTATCAATGGAGGCAAGAAAAGCGCCCCAAAATAACTTTAAAATAATAACAACGTAATTGTCTCTTGTTGGCAGATTCCATTATGGAGCATCCCGTCACTGTCGTCTACTGGTAGAACAGCATTTTAAAGGCAGGGCGACAGATCAGTTTAAATGCTGGATATTCAGATGCTGGAGAAACCGTACTTAAATGTCATAATTTGTCATTCTCATAAACAAGGAATATGCTTTATAAATGTTGGAAAAAGGGTGTTTGAATAGCTACATCTGCCCCCAACATTCAGTTGAGCATTTTGTGATGCCAGGAGAGGAGGAAGTCCACCCTGGAAGCTCACCTGAACTCCCTATGGCAGTGTTTTTCAAACAGTGGGTAGAGACCCCAGTTCGGGTTGCGGGTAATTTTTTATGGGTTGTATGTAAATGTCCCGTTATTTTTTATTTCCTATGTTTTGTTTTCAATTATTATTTCAAAACTATATTGAAAAAAAAAATCAAACATGTTTCAAAAGAATTTCATAAATAAAATGAAAATAATCAAAGAAATTCCCTAAATTAAAAAAGACACACGATCTACAAGCACACAACACGTCGCATCGCGACACAACTGCGACGTGTTGTGTGCTTGTAGATCTGCTATTTTCAGTAGTTTGGGTCCCGGGGAGACATTTAATTTCTCTTTTGGGTCTCAAGCTCAAATGTTTGGGAACCACTGCCCTATAGGGCGTAGCAGTGGTGCCACAGATAGAAACCCCATTATTTTGTCTGCCACTGTGCCCTATAGACAGATATAAGGATATATAACATTAATATACATTCAATTTAACCGTCTACAGTAGAGAGGTGTCCAGAGCATCACAAATATGTCAGATGTTTAAATGCTACACATTTACAATGTTCATTTATAGGCCAATATTGTAACAAGTGCTGACAATACAGTGTAAAGCAGTGTTCAGAACGTCTCATTTTAAGTCATTTCCATATAATTATATGGGAAAAAAAGAAGCTGGTATTGTTGTTTAGATATAGTATGTATATGTAAATATCAAAAGTTGTCCATTATCTGTTGCCTTACCTTTGATAACAATAATTTAATAACAATAATAATATTGTAATTATTGGGTTTGTCAGATCCATATAAAACAACAGTCGGGGTCGGTTCTGTGACATCTCTCAACAAGTTTCACGGGTCCAATTAAGGTTTGGGGTCCGTCATTAAAAACAAAACAAAAAACAAACAAACAAACAAAACAAAAAAACGTTGAAACCAATCGGATCTCAGAACAAATTTCTTGGTCCATTAAGGTTCATCTTTCGCGGGTAATTTTTGACCTCCGAAGATCTCCGCTGTAAATTACAATAACGACTTCTACTGAAGCCAAGAGGTCCACCGGTTCAATCCCTGCCGCAGCCCCGCTGTGTCCTTGAACAAGACGATGAACCTCACCCCGCCCGGGAGGACCCTAAGAGCACTGTTTCTCAACGTCCGTTTCGGTATTTAACTGAGAGTGTACAAATGAAACCAAATGGACCCATACGGGTCCATTTGGTTTCATGTGTACACTCTCAGTTATATTAACACTGAGAATTGCACAGTGTGGACTGGGGGGTCCCAGAGATACAAAACATGTGTAACACTCTCAGTGTTAAGGGTCCATTTGGAACCCTGGTGGCCTTTAGAGATCAAAGGTCAGTCAGTGTTTGTTTGTTAGCTGTGCGGCGGTTCCGATTGGCCGTCAGCAGGCGGCTGTGGGTGGGGCGGGGCTTCAGGTTGTCCGTCACCCTGGTAACCATTGGCGTGCCGCCCGTTAGACACCTAAACCGAGAGACAACACATGCGCAGACACACGCACGCACACACGCACGCACACACACACACACACACACACACACACACACTTAATACTTTAATTATTACTCTCTTAGAAAAGTAATTAGTTACAATGCTCGTCACACTACTTCTGTGTACTTCAAAGTTAACACACTTCAAAGTTAACACAGACGTCCCAGAGGTGTTATTATGGATCCCACCGCAGTTCTAGGCAAAACCCGCTGTGATTGCAACTATGCCTAAACCTAACCTTAACCTTAGTAAAACTATGCCTAAACCTAAACCTAACCTCAGTAAGACTATGCCTAAACCTAACCTTAACCTTAGTAAAACTATGCCTAAACCTAAACCTAACCTCAGTAAGACTATGCCTAAACCTAACCTTAACCTTAGTAAAACTATGCCTAAACCTAAACCTAACCTCAGTAAGACTATGCCTAAACCTAACCTTAACCTTAGTAAAACTATGCCTAAACCTAACCTTAACCGTAGTAAAACTATGCCTAAACCTAAACTCAGTAAGACTATGCCTAAACCTAGCCTCAGTAAAACTATGCCTGCCAGGGAGCCAATCAGACACAGGTAAGGCGGGTCTATCCTATAACGTTGGTGGGATTCATAATCAAGCGTCACAGAGAGACAAACAGAGAGACAGGCAGACAGACAGACAGACAGACAGAGAGCACACACACACACACACACACACACACACACACACACACACACACACACACACACACACACACACACACACACACACACACACACACACACACACACACACACACACACACACACACAGAAGTGTCTCACCTTTCTTCAGGATGTGGAGAAGCAGTGAGACAGGCATTGTTAGACAGTTAGTCAGGGACACGCCCACATTGACAGCATGTCACAAGTTCATGTTTTTATCCATAACAAATCTGATATTCCACAATTAGTGCAGATATTGTATTTCTTTCATAAAGTGACTAATTCAAAACTGTATAATTATTGTACACACACACACACACACACACACACACACACACACACACACACACACACACACACACACACACACACACACACACACACACACACACACACACACACACACACACACACACACACACACACACACACACACACACACACCTGTAGGGGTTGTGTTTCAGCAGGCGGTGGGTTTTTCCTGCTCATGACGACGGTCTCTCGGAGCTTCAGCAGGGTGTAAGTTAGCGTGACCCAGGGGGCGCCACTGAGCCCCCACGCCGGCCGGCTCCACTCCTCCTGCTCCTCCTGGTGGCAGAGGGTTGTCACCGTCATGAAAATGTTACTTGACCATTAATAGGCTCTATGCACAGCAGCCATATTGTGAAGACATTCACAGGTGTTACTAATGATACTAATGAAGGCCCTGGTCAAACAGAGTCAGGGTGCTAATATTGTGCATGTTGGCCCACTGGAAACACCAGTGGGTCTACAGTTGGGGTCCAGGGACCCTCATGGGCTTCCA